>NC_050444.1:163755360-163858327 GCF_903995425.1 Onychomys torridus
GGGTGGGCAAGGAGGGGCCTAATGAATCTTGTTAATTTCAGGGACTTCCTGAAGCTACTTATGTTGTTTACCTCCCTGTTTAGTAAACTTCCTTGTAGGGTGGCATGTTTCAATGTCAGAGGAAACTTACACAACTGGCAAGCCCAGTGGATGCTGTATTAGAGACTCGTATCTGTGACCACTTCCCAAGTATACTGGCTGCCTTCCTGTACCAGGAAAGAGTATTGACACCTAGGGGCTTCTGCCTGTGGTGAAGATTTATGTAAAATGTGCCTTTAAGAAAGATGAACTGGGAGCCAGGCATGGTGGTGCACGCCTTTAATCCCAGCACTCGGGAGGTAGAGGCAGGTGGATCTCTGTGAGTTCGAGGCCAGCCTGGTCTACAGAGTGAGTTCCAGGATAGGCTACAAAGCTAAATTGGGGTGGGGGGGCGGGATGAACTGCGAGTTAGGATGGGCCTGCCCTCTGCTTGCAGACCTACCAACTAGAGATGGGCAGCATTGACACCCACAGGCCTTGTTCCTTTTGGGTGTCTTCTCGTCTTCATTGGGCTTAACAGGTACATGAGGCTTCCTATGGGTGAGACAGTTCTTCATCTGTTCTCTTTCCACTGGATCTGAGTAACTTGGGCCAGTGGAGACTTACTCCTCATCATCACTCAGGGGTGCTCCCAAAACTGGCTTTTTTAATCTCTCCCATCATTGCTCAGTGGCCAACTGGGCTTGGGTAGCAGGTCAAGGTGCAGTTGGATACATCTGTGATTTGACATACCCTTTCTTTCCCCTGCTCTGTAGCCTCAGCATCCTCCGGTCTCAGCACTGCTCCCTCCCACCCAACAATGTGCTAGCAGTCTGGTATGCACCACTACACCTAGCTACTCTTTTATTTTTATTTTTTGTTATTGCTATTTATTTAGTAAGGGTGTTGTGGACTGGAAGGCTTGAGACAGGATCTCATAGCCCAGGCTGACATATAGAAATTGTTGTCTGGCCCAGGATGACTTGAACTCCTGATCGTTCTGCCTACACATCCCAAGTGCTGTGATTGTAGGAGCTACCATACACAGCTTTATTTAGTTTTTTTGAGACAGGGCCTTACTCTATAGCCCATGTTAGCCTATAACTTTCCATGAAAGTTAAGCTGACCTCAATCTTGCCTTCCTCCTGAGTGTCAGGATCACAGGCATGTTCCACCACAGTTTGACTAAGCTGGGGATTTTTAAAAATGATTTATTTATGTTTCTTTTATGTGCATTGGTGTTTTGCCTGAGTATATGTCTGTGTGAGGGTGTCGGATCCCCTGGAACTAGAGTTACAGACAGTTGCAAACTGCCATGTTGGTGCTGGGAATTGAACCTAGGTCCTGCAGAAGAGCAGGCAGTGCTCTTAACCACTGAGTCACTTCTCTAGCCCCAAGTCTGGGGTTTTTGTTGTTGTTTTTAAGTCTAAGTATTTTTAAGAACACTCTGGTGGCAGAACCTCCCTGCTTCTGAGAAAGGCCAGCTCAGCCTTGGCCTGGCTGTGCTGTTGCCAGCTGTGCTAAGCAGGTCTCTCTCCCTGTGAGCAAAGCAAAGGAAATTGGTCCACAGTCCTGTCTGTGTCACTGTTCTGACACTGCTGTGACAAAGTGGTTTAAAAACTGAAGAAGAGCTGGGTGGTACTGGCGCTCACCTTTAATCCCAGTACTAGGGAGGCAGAGGCAGGGGTAGGCTGATCTCTGTGAGTTCAAGGCCAGTCTGGTCTACAGAGTGATTTCCAGGACACAGAGGAACCTTATCTCTAAACACCCACCTCAAAAAAAAAAAAAAAAAAGGTAAAAATAAAAACTAAAGAAGGCCAGGCATGGTGGCACATGCTTTTAATCCTAGCACTTGAGAAACAGAGGCAGGTAGATCTCAGTGAATTCAAGGCCAACCTGGTTCACATAGAGAGTTCTAGGACAACTGGGGCTATTTAGAGAGACCCTGTCTCAAAAATGAAATAAAATAAAAATTTAGAACTATAGAAGATTATTTTTTTTCACAGGTCTGTGTGGTGATATTGTGTTCCCCAAAATATTGTGCACCCTAATTAACTTATCTGGGGTCAGAGAAAAGAACAGCTACTAGATACAGAGGCTAGAAAATGCTATCACTCACACCTTTAATCCTAGCATTCCAGAGGCAGAGATCCATTTGGATCTCTGTGAGTTCAAAGCCACACTGTAAACAGCCAGGCATGGTGACATACACCTTTAATCCCAGGAAGTGATGGCAGGAAGCAGAAAGGTATATAAGGCGTGAGGACGAGGAACTAGAGGCTGGTTAAGCTTTTAGGCTTTGGAGCAGCAGTTCAGCTGAGATTCATTCTGGATGAGGATTCAGAGGCTTCCAGCCTGAGGAAACAGGATCAGCTGAGGAATTGGCGAGATGAGGTTAGCTGTGACCTGTTCTGTCTCTCTGATCTTCCAGCATTCACCCCAATACCTGGCTTCAGGTTTGATTTTATTAATAAGACCTTCTAACAATTTGTGCTACAGGTCTGAATGTCAAGCCCCAAATTCATGTGCGGCTAGGGCCGAATGCGCCATGGAGCTCCAGAGGAAGTTTCCATGTCCTGTTCTAGCTCCTCGTGGTGCAGGCCTAGGGTTGTATCACCCAGTCTCTGCCCATCTTTCTCACCTTCTCTTTGATCGTGTCTTAGAAACCATACAGAGGCTTAGGACTTAGGGCTGCCCCACTCCAACTGCATTTACAAAATCCATTTCCAGAACTGTCCCCACTGAGGTTCCAAGGTTCTCTTTTACACCCTGTTTCACCCTGGGTGTGCTCCTCAGCCGGCACCCACTCTCCCTTGTGCCTCGCTTCCTTCCACCCTCCTGGGCCGGGCTTCTCTGCTAGCTTCTTGCTTGGGCTGCTGCCTGCGGCTCAGACTTGTGGCAGTTACTGCATGGTAACAGCCACAAGAGTGCACACGTGCACTCTCGCCTTGTCCTTGGAGTCAAAGGTAAAGTGCAGTGCCTGAGCCTGGTCCCACAGGGGTTGTCGATGCTCTGTCTCTCTAGCTGTCCTGTGTGGCTGTGATCCTCTGTGTTGTAGCCTCCAGAGATTGCTAGACTAAGCACATGACTGCTTTTACACACATCAGGGCCCTAAAGGCTGGAGCCACTCAGCCTCCAGCCAGTTGCATGGGTGATCCAGGAAGTCCTCACCACAGGGACTGGCCCTCTGCACACTCTTATGCAGTCACGAGTGCCCACCATGTGCCGAAGGAGTCCTGCAGCCTTTTCATTTGCTTTGTGTGTTGGGGTTGATGACACATAAGTACTAGTTGGGCTTCACAGAGGCGTGTGTTGAAACTGGGCCACCAGGCTGAGGCCAAGGAGCTGAGGAAGGAAGCACACCAGCCCCAGCTGCAGCAGCTGCTGGGGTGATCCGGATTCTTCCCACAGATGCCAAGTGTGCAGAGTGGGACCTGTCAATTCCTTGGGGGTGTAGGCCCCAGTATGCCCTGGCAGGGCCCAGCAGAGACCTGTCCTGACCCTGGAAATCATGGCTTCCTTCCTTGTTCTTGGAGATGTATGTACTTGGAGCTTGAGCTCCGGCTTCAGATGTCATGAGCATCCTCCTACCAACTTTTCACAAATAACATTCATTCAAGAAAGTGTGCGGCTGTCTGTAGCTATGTGTAGTGTACACACACACACACACACACACACACACACACACACACATTAGTTAGTTAGTTACCAGGTGTGGCTGCTCACTGTGGTCACTGTCACTTTAGAGTGTGACTTGTCTCCTTGTCCCACCTTCTTCCTCAGTCTGTCAGAGTACAGCATTCCCTATGGCCATTAAAAGAAGCCAGCAGCTTCTTGTGCTGGGAGGCCCCTGGTAGTGAACATACCAGCTTTTCTGAAGTGTTTTGGTGTGCTTCCTTTAGGAGGCCCACAGGTCTGAGGGTTTGAACTGAGCTGTCTGCTCCTTTGATTCAGCCGGGTCTGATAGGCCCTTGGGGTAGGGTGAAGGGTCAGCCTTACATTAGAATGTGCTAGCAGTTTGCCAACATGTGAGGAAGCTGGGCTTCTCTCTCTGTGAGGCTTAGGTCCAGGACTAGGCCCTCAGGCTCCATGCATCCCTGCATAGGTCAGACAAACCTACAGGCACCGTGAGGGTTTGAGATGCAGTTATGTGTGTGTGGGGGGGGGTTGGGTGGAGACTTATTAAGCAGCAATTTTTCCTCTTTATTTTTGTTTATTTTGCTTTTTAAGTTGTGCGTGTTATTTTGTATGTATGTGGGCACGAACATGCATGCCACAGCATGATTGTAGGGCTAGAGGAGAAGCTGCAGGAGTCAGCCCTCTTTTTATATATACCATGTAGGTCCAGGGACCAGACTCAGGTTGTCAGGCCTGGCAGCAAGTGCCTTTACCTGCTGAGCCGTTCTCTGCCTTCTTGTTTTTGTTTTGTAAGGTAAGATCATGTTCTATAGCCCTGGCTGGCTTTGAACTTGAACAGTCTTCCTGTCTCAGTCTCCTAGGTGCTGAGATTACAGTTGTCATACCTTTGTGCTTGGCTTAAAAGTTTGTTTTTTGAGATTTTATTTTTATTTTTTGTGTGTGGATGTTTGCCTGAATGTGTGTCAATGCACCACATATGAGCAGTTCCCAGTGTAGGCCAGAAGAGGGTGTGGGATCACCTGGGACTGGAGTTACAGATGTATATGGGTCCTCTGCAAGAGCAGCCAGTGCTCCTAACCACTGAGCCATCTCTCTAGCCAGTGCTTGGCTTTGTTGTGGTGGTGGTGTTGTGGAGGGAACCCAGCACCTTGTGCACTGAGCTACAGCACCATCTCCTCTAAAGTCTCTGGAGGGCATTTTTGAGGATGTTGGAGTCTAGCCATTAGTTCTGGGTGATGAGCCAAACACAGGTAGATGCTGTTCTCACCATCGAATGCTAGGCATGAGCACGAGGAACTACTCAGCTCGTGGAGGGGAGGTTGAGTACCTCCTGCGGTGTCAAAGGCTCCTTGCAGTGGGACTTGGCTTTTTTCCTTTGAGCAAACCTCTCATCTCCCTCCTTGGCCTACTTTGAAGAAGCATACTCCAGTTGAAGGGGATGGGAATCCCTAGAATCCTGCTCAGCTGCTCAGCCAAGCCTGAAGCAAGAGCATGTCTTTAGAAAGGAGGTCTAAAGCTGGCATCTGATGTGAATTTATGGTCAGAGAGGCTTTGACAGGTAGAGAGGAGCCAGAGGGCTTGGCCAGAAATACAGGCTGAGTGAGGAAGCAGAGGTGAGGCATTCTGGAGAATGCTAGGCAGTGGTCAGCATGGAGGGCTGGGTTGAGGGGAGAATGGTCTGCCTCTGGTGGCTCAGTACAGGGGGGTTTCTGAGGGCAGGTAGACAAGAGACTTGGTAACTACCTAAGGCAAGCACCCAGGACTCCTAGGATCCCAGGGAGGAAGTGAGGCAGTGTGCTGTGTCCCCTTTATGGGCCAGGAAATGTTGAATGACTTGTTGATGTTGCAGTGAAAAGCCCATATCCTCATCATTCTCAGCTTGTGGAACAGATTTTATTTTTATTTATATTTGTTTGTTCATGTATTTTGGGACAGGGTTTCTCTGTGTAGCCCTGACTGTCCTGAAACTCACTCTGAGAACCAGGCTGGTCTCTAACTCTGAGATCCACCCGTGTCTGCTTCCTGAATGCTGGGATTAAAGGCATGCAGTATAGTAGATTTTATGTTCACACTTCCTGGACCAAAACGTCTATGATCCGTCAGGAGTGCCTTGTGGGTGGTTTCATCCTTGACTTCCAGGCTGTGCAAAGGTACTGCCTACTGATTGGCTGGTCGTTAGCAGAGATGGCAGGAGGTTGCACTTGTGATAGAATGTAGTCAAGAGTCATCAGAATGGTGTCATTGTAACAGCAGAGAGGGCCATTGCTAAATGACTGTCAGTCACATGGACTGTGTCACAGTCAAATAATGAAGCAGAGTTGTTCCAGCTCTTATGTCCAGTGGTAGTGCTTTTTTTTCCCTTCAAGACAGGGTTTTCTCTGTGTAGCCTTGGAGCCTGTCCTGGATCTCACTCTGTAGACCAGGCTGGCCTCGAACTCACAGAGATCCACCTTCCTCCACTTCCTGAGTGCTGGGATTAAAGGCATGCGCCACCCACCCCCACCCCTACCCCCAGCCCCACCCCCACCCCCACCCCCAGCCCCACCCCCACCCCCGGCCAGTGATAGGACTTTTTATATATCCACAGATGTACAGAGATCTAGCCTTGACATCTACCAGGTTGTCTCTGGTGAAAGGGCACACCATGAAACTATCATCTGTCTTGTATTCTTATTATGTAGCAGTCATGTCATCAGAAGAAAAGGGGCAGTTCCTGTTACAGAATGATGGAAAGGAGACCTGGAACCCCAAGGGTATGGAGGAAGGCTGTGTTCCCACCTCACCTGACCCTCTATCTGGCTTCCTTTCTACAGTATTCACGGCAGGAGCTGGAGGAAGAGGGTCGGAAACGCTATGAAGCCCAGAAGCTGGAGCGCATGGAGACCAAGTGGAGGAACGGGGACATTGTCCAGCCTGTCCTGAACCCAGGTGAGAGCAGGTTGGGGCTGGGGAGGGGGAGGAACGGGGACATTGTCCAGCCTGTCCTGAACCCAGGTGGAAACAGGCTGGGGAAAGGGTCGGGAAGGCTGATACCTGGGTAGATGCCATTCCTGGGGGGCGAGGGGGGTGTTCACCAGTATTCTTTCACTCTCCTCTGGGCTCTTGGGAGTTGAGTTCTCTCCTGGAGTCAGGCTTTGTCCATTTGTCCACAGCTGGCAGGGACAGGTGGCGTTAGCAGCCCCTTCCAGTCTCAGCAGAGTGCTGCTGGCTCATGTAGAGCATTTGCTTTGTTGACACTCGTGAGTTTGCTTAGGAGCTTGTTTTTGAGCAAATGTCCAGATCAGTAACAAAAAGGTCTAGGGTCAGGAGATGTTCGCAGATTTAAGTGACATTTCTTTTCAGGCTCCCATAGGTAGACATTTGCCTCTGTGTAGCTCTGTCGTCCTCACCACGCCAGTGACAACTTCAGCTCTCCTTGTGGGATTGTTCTTTCCCTTCCGCTGTCCCCTACCAGGCTGGTATGTGTTTTCATGCAGTGTTTGTCCAAAAACTAAACAGGGCCTCCCCAGGTTCCTCAGTGACAGCCAGGGCAGGCGTCTTGGCATGTCTGACTCTTCAGGAACTTGGTGAGGGGTTGTGTGGACCCACCTTTAGAGGGAGGTTTTCCTGGTGATGCTTGTGACTCCTTGCACGCCTGCACATACAGTCGCCACAGTTTAATAGTGCTCAGAGAATAGTTTCTTTCTAAAATGTACTAGGAGCTTCTCCATCCTGCTGGAAACAGCCTAGACTCATTGTAATACTGGTGATTCTGGGCTGGGTTCCTTAATGTCGCTGAGCAGAGGGCTTCCTGGTCTTCAGTGCCTCAGCCCCCCCCCCCAACCCCCAGGGTGGGGGAGTGGGGGTGGAAGTTTGTCTCTTGGCTCTCTCCGTCCCTGTTGCCTGAGCATACTCTGGCACTGGGGTGAAGTGGCCCTGCTGTGCACAGGGGCTTCAGCCAGTGTCTACCTGAGTGTCTAGCAATTTGCCTGTCATCCATCCATCCTCCTTCCGCAGCTCCTCCAAACTGAAACTCTCATGGTCTGAGGCCAATGGGGTATGCAGCTTATAAAACCTTTACTGTTTGTTGGGCTATTTTTCCTACATCTGCTTTTAACAAAAAAGAAAGGGGGCGGGGGGGGGGGCGCCCGGGAGGGGAGGGGCAGTGTGCGTGATGACTGAACTGGGCATGGTGGTCCACTGTTGGCTGATTGTGACTGAAATTGGCATGTGAACTCGGGGCTTTCTGGTGGAGTTTTACGATCTGTTTTTCTGTGTCTTGTAAAATACATCTCCCTCAGTTGATTGGATTTGAGGTGCAGCTCTGAACAGGAGTCACATGCCCAATCGTTACTCTTTTTTTTTTTCCCCCCTTGGGTAGTGAGGATTGAATCCAGAGCCTCATACAAGCTAGGCAAGTGTTCTGCCATCAAGCCCTCCTCACAGTCTCTGATAACTGTGTTTCTGATTTCATTTCCTGGCAGAACCATCCCTGTTCTCTTGGGTCCCCTGTGCCTGTCCTTCTGCCTGGGTGAGTGGGCTGATGGGGTGCTGTGTCCACAAAGAGTAGTGTGGACAAGGTTTGTGTCTTTCCAAAATGTAGCTGTGTGCCATCTTTGCTGGGAGGTAGATAGGAACACACATCTCACTCCAGAGAGAGCACCAACAGTGGAAGAAAGGAGAGAGTGTCTCCAGGTGTCGCTTGGTGAGCCAGTTAGTTTGACTGAAGTTGCTTCCAGGAATGTAGGTGATGATTGGTGGTTTTCAGGAGTATTAACAGCTATACTCCTCTCTCTCTGCAATTGTTGTATACCCTGGCAGGAAGGGGCTACACACCACCTCGTGAAAAGTCTTGTGAATTCCCTCCCCCTTCACTAGGGAACTTTGTGGCCAGGGTCTAATGTGGGTAATGGGGCTGCTTTACTTATATGCCGTGGCCATGTCATTCTTGGAGGACAGAGCTCTACAATGTAGCATTCATGTTTCCCTTCTCCATCACCTCCTGTTGGCCTCACCCCTAATCGCTTGTGCAGCTAGAACCTGGGCTCAGACAGTGTTGCCTAGCAACCTCTGGGCCACCTGTCTTTAGGTAGGTGTCCTTAGGGAGTCTGGTACTTCTTTAGAAGGCAGCTTACTGTATTGTTTTCTTTGTCCCACAAGAGACAGGTTACTTTTGAGCTGCCAGGTTCATGGCCATCAGCTGCCTAGCTTTAACACTGGTGACTCAGACCACAAGACCCTGTTTCTAGGTCTGTTGGGTTTATGATGCAATCAGCATTACCTCAGACATGGCCAAGTGCTGTCTTCACATGTGCTTCAAATAGTGTTCACTTCCAGGCTACCTCAGGCAGAGCAGCGGGGAGCCTTGGCAGGCCAACAAGCTCCTGGTCCTGGAATGAGATCTGCCTTCCAGGGTCAGCAGAACCAGGCAGGGCTGCCTAGAGCCACCCCCTGGAGAGCAAAGGCAGGCCAGCCTGGCTTTTGGACCCAGTCCTGAATCTGAAGTGTCTCTCGGATGTTTGTGACCATCCGGCTTGGCCATGATCCTGGTTCCTTCAACACTAGTCTTGGGGGAATTTGGTATGTGAAGACAGGGAGGGAAGGTTCTGGAGTTTGCTTGGCTTTCTATCCCAGTTCTCTGGGCATCTAATCCTCACTTTCCTTGGTGGAAACAGACAAGGCAACCATTGAGCTGTAGGCTTGTAGGATGAAAGGGCACTGGATGTACATGGAGCAAGGAAGGACTCCTGGCAGATGGGTGGGCTCTGAGAAGGGAGTGTGTCTAGATCCTATGAAGCCTTGCCAGGCGCGTCCCTGGGAGCTTCACTAGGGGTCCCCACATGGTTTGGAAACTTCAGGTTTAAAGGTTAGGGTCATAGTAACTGCTGCAGCAGGTAAACCCAGCATGTTAGTGCATAAATTGGGGTGCAGATCTTGCTTAGGCAGACTTGAAACTGGGTTCCCCTGAGGGTGGTTCTCCTCCAAATGGTGGAGACTGGGGGACGCAGGCCCCTTGTTCCTGTAGTTTTGTCATCTGTTTGATAAAATTGAATATACTTATCATATACAATTTAATACTGTCAGTGTGTGTGTGTGTGATGTCTTCCCTTGGCATCCATGGGAGGGTTTCCAGAGTCCAAGGATGCATAAAATCTTATGTATAAAATGGAGTGAGGCTTGCATATAGCCTCACACACTGTACCTAACACATGGAGCCCACACACACACCCTCCTGTGTACGTTAATTCTTTGAATTATTTATAATACCTAACATAATGTAAATGCTATTAAATAGTAGTGATTAACCTGTAGTTTTTAAGAAACAATGACAAAAACCTCTCTACATATGTACACACGGACACCCTCCCCTCCTCCCAATTCTTTTCAGACAGGGTCTCACTGTAACTCAGGCAGGCCTTGGACTTAGCAGCCTTCTGCTGCAGCCTCCTGAGTGCCGGGGTCACAGATGTGCATGGCTGCTTGTGCTGCAAGTGTTTTTTGGTTTTTCAGAGACAGGGTTTCTCTGTGTAGACCTGGTCATCCTGGAGCTCACTCTGTAGACCAGGCTGGTCTCAAACTCAGAGATCCGCCTGCCTCTGCCTCCTGAGTGCTGGGATCACAGGTGTGTGCCACCACCACCCGGCTGTTGCAAGTATATTTGATTGGAAGTTGGTTGACTCCATAGATATAGAAGGCTGTCTGACTACTGTGGAAGCTCGTTGAACTGTTACCATTCACCACCACTCAACAAATGGCTTTGAAGATCCTCTTGGAAGAGTCATTGCACAGGGCTCACATTCCAGATGTTGGATAGGTCAGGTCTAGAAGCAGCCCACAGCTCTTCTGAGACTCATGTGTAGTGGGGCCATCCCTCTTACCCCACAATGAAGCTAGGCAGGCATGGTCCTCTGTATGTGTATGTTTGTGGGACAGGGAGAGAACAGGCCTGACAGTCAGTTGGCTCTGCTTGTCCTGTCTTCTCCCAACATCTCCATCTCAGTGTCTTTGCACATGGAGAAACCTTATCTCAAGGGCAGTCGTGAGGTCCTGTCCAGCCTTGGTGTGTGTAGTCCTTTCCATGGTGTTGACATCTCATGGTCCTATATCTGATGCACATGGGTTGATTATGGTTGATGAGGGAGCAGAAGACTGGGAACAGCACAATGACAGGCACCTGATCCCCACTGGGCCACCCAGTGATAAACCCCCCAGTATATCAGGCCAAGGCCATTGGATAGCCTTAATTGGATTCTCTTTCTTCTCTTGGGTATTCCAAGCTGCCACTGCTAACTGGAAGCTTCTTCCTTGTTCGTTATTGACACTGGCACCATTCACAGTGGACACAGGGAAATGGGGCTCACCACCCACCTGCTTGTCTGCATGTGAGATTCAGAAATGACTGTAAGACTGGACCAGACAGAGCTTCTTCAGTCCCCCTGTGGATCTGGTCACTTCTAGCCAGTTCCTAGGACGGTGACCACACCCACAGTTCTCTCCAGGCTTACTTTCCAAGCCTGTGCATTTTATCCTTCCTCACCCGCTCCACTATTCCTCTGTGGACAGATGTGGATGAGAAAGCCGCATTATCTCAGGGCTCTTGATTCAGAGCTGAGCCCTGACAGGCTTTTGCTCCCAAGTTCCCCTCAGCCTCAGGTCTGGAGGCAGAAGGTGTATCTGGTCTTTGTCCCACGTCTCTGAACTCAGCTCACTCTGGGTTCTGCTGACAAACTGGCTGCTTCTTTCTGGAGCTTGTGTCTTTCCTGGTCTGCCTGCTCAAGAACAACGAAAGCAAAGGTCCCCATGACCCTGGCTCTATTCAGCACCATAACTCAGTGGGCATTTAATTTAGACATGCCTTATGCCCTGCCTTAACTCAGTGGGCATACAGTTTAGACATGTGTGCCCTGCCGTAACTCAGTAGGCATGCAGTTTAGACATGTTTGCCTTGCCTTAACTCAGTGGACATACAAGTTAGACATGTGTGCCCTGCCTTAACTCAGGAGGCATGTAATATAAACATGTATGCCCTGCCTTAACACAGTGGGCATACAATTTGGACATGTGTGCCCTGCCTTAACTCAGTGGGCATGTAATTTAAATATGTATGTCCTGCCTTAACTCAGTGGGCATACAATTTAGACATGTGTGCCCTGCCTTTCATGCTGGCAAGATGGTATTATCCCCCTTGGACTCTGAAAAAAAAAAAAGGCTCTTTGGGCAGCACCTCATTGGCATCTGTATTCAAGGCATTCCCATTTCTGTGGATGTATTTGCTCACAGCAGACTCCTTTCACATGTTCCCTGTGTCACTTAAAATGTAGAATGTGGGGGGACACGGGAGTGGCTGTGTTGGACTCACTGCCTAGAGAAGGAAGCACTCACCCCAGGAGCTATGAACCAGTAGAAGGAAAATAGACACCAGCTGATCCCACAGAACCCCGGGGAGTTAGCTAATGGCCAAATGGAGGAGGAAACCAGAGAGGCACTGGTGCTCCTGTCCATTGAAAGCTCCTGCTCCTAAGAGTGTTCTCCGACAGGATAGCACAACAGTATGGTGTCCCTGACCGGGTACTCTAGTCACCTCCCATTGCTGTGTGAACAGTCAGTTTTCAATGTGAGAAAGAAGGGAGCCAGGCAGTGGCGTGGGTGGTAGAGAGCTTGTTTAGCATAGTTAAGGTTCTAGGTTCGATTCCCAGTACCACATAGGTTGAACATAGTGGTTCCCACCTCTTATACAATCAGAAGCCCAACATCACAGATACAGACTGAGTTGGAGACCAGCCTGGGACACATAAGACCTGCTATCAAAAGGAATAAAAACAAGCTGGGTGTGGTGAGTCCACATAGTGAGTTCTAGCCCATTCAGGGTATACCGTGAGACATAAGCATAAAATAAAATAAAACAATCATGAGAAAGATTTTTTGCAAAAGAATTTGTGTGTGTGTGTGTGTGTGTGTGCGCGTGCGTGCATGTCTGTGTATATGTGTATACTCATGTGCCTATGAAAAGGCACAGGCATGTCATCTTGAGCCTATGAAAGTCAGAGTATAACTTGTTGGAGTCAGTTTTCTCCTTCAATCATGTGGATCCAGGAATTGATTTCAGGTAGGTGAAGTTGATTGCAAGGACCTTTACATTGAGCTGTACTATTGAGTTGGTCATGTGAGAAAGATTTTGTTTTGTTTTGTTTTTTTGAGACAATATTTCTCTGTGTAGCCCTGGCTGTCCTGGAACTTGCTTTGTAGACGAGGCTGGCCTTGAACTCAGAGATCTTCCTGCCTCTGCCTCTTCCTCCCAAGTGCTGGCATAAAAGATGTGTGCCACTACCGCCTGACCAAGAAAGGTTTTTGTATGCAATTTTCAATTTGTTCTTGTGTATAAGGGAATCGAATCTGGGCCTTGTGCATGCTGAGCAAGTATGCTGCCCCCAAGCTCTACCCCAGCATTAGGTTTGACGTTTAAAAATATCCCTTTGATGTTCACCACATGCAGGTCTCTTCGCTGGTAGAGCAGGTCTGAGATGGGCCAGACTGCAGGTTGTGGGTGTCCAGTCATGCCATTATGAGGGAACCAAGCAAGCAGAGGTGACAGAGTGAAGTGTTGGGAGCCTTGGCCTGCCTCCCTCTCAGACAGCCCAGAAGCTGCAGGGCCTTCAGGACTGTTGTGGGGGCTTGCTTTCCACCCAGCCCCCAGGCAGGGTCTTCAGGGCAGGTGTCAGTGTGGTGCTTCTCTCTCTCAGCAGAGGGCCTGGAAGGCTGTGGCTTCACTGCTCACTTCCCACTCCCAAATCAGCAGATCCCAGCGGAGCTGGGGAGGTGGGAGAAGAGTCAGGGTCCTGGCCTTCTGCCAGCTCAGACTAGTCTCCCATGTAGCCTTTCAAGGTGTAAGAAAGCTGCCCTGAGGCCCAGTGCCATCTGGGTACTCCTAGGTCCTGGGAGGTGACATTGAAGTGGCATAAGATAGATAAATAAGTCTCTCAGAGCCACAGGTCACCTCAGCTGACTGCAGTCTGCTGGCCGTTGGGGGCCATTCAGGGGTCCCTCACCTTTGTTGGTGACAAATGCAGGAGTAAAGGGCCTCACTTGTCACCTGACAGCCCCACACAGTGGCCAGTAATGAAGGGATCTTGAGAGTCACATGATCAGACACCATGACAAAACTTAGATTACCTTGCAGAGCCAGAGCAGACCTGATGTCCAAAAGGACCTCTTGCTTGAGGCTGTCTTAGGACTCCCACCTGCAGTGGTTCTGAGGACCTGTGCTCCTGGGTGAGTCTGAAATGAGAGCCTGTGCATTCTAAGCTGTCTCAGGCAAATGCTCCTGAGTTTAGAGTAAATATCTAAGCCGAGACCCCAGCTTTCTGGCTTCCTTGCTGATTGGCAGCTCAGTCACCTGGCTTTACTGTGAAGTCCAGATGGCTTGTGCTTGCTCAAAGCTACACAGGGCTTGCCTAGCGGGTAGACAGCAGACTGAGGTCCGTCGTCTGGAGGCTGACGTCCACAGTCACTGATAGCAGTGGTGTCCTAGCTTGTGGATGTTGGTCTCCCCATCCCTTCAAACGAGATCCCCTCATTTTCTCTTACAAGGATGCTGGCAGTGTTTGATTGGTTGCATCTTAATAAACTATTCTATAACGTAATCACCTCTTTAACGGTCCAACTCTATATAGTGTTGTGTTGGAAGGACATAGGAATTGTGGATGGACTCATTCATCTGGTAACAGGTAGGGCCATCCAAGTCAGCTGACACTTAGATAGACCTAGGTCTCTGGATTAGGACCATCCTTCATGCCACCAACTGTTTTGCTGCTGAGAAATATTGTTTAAGGCCAGATGAGGACAATACCTTTGGGACCTGACCTGTGCCTGTTACTTGGACCTGGTCCAGCAGTTCCTTCACCATCCAGGGCAGGGATGGATGCCTCTCACTGGTCCCAGCGTGGTCTGAATGAGGGCTTCTCCAGGACCCAAGGCTTTGGGCAGGATGTGTGTGCAAATCGGGTTGGATCCACCTGTGGCTCTGACTCTACCTGCTGAGGAGAGGGAGGCTGGAGGAATGGCATCTGCCCCCAGGGACAGGATTTGTGTCCTGTTGTAAGTGAAGCCTTTCCCAAATAGTTGGCAGCAGCGCTGAGTGACTGGGGCTGTCCTGCGGTCTCCTGTCCTTGGAAGGTTTGCACTGATAGAGTTGTGCATGGGGGAGGGCTGCTCCGAGGGAAGCCAGCTCGGTCACTGTCAAGGCTGAGACCTCCTGGGCCGATTCAGGAAGTACAGAAACACTCCTTGCTTTTTGTGTTTTTGGAATGGAAAGTTAGCTGGATGGTGACATTCTGTGGAGGATCAGAGATAAGTCTGGAATCCTCTAGCTGAGGGATGTAATGACTGCCGTGGACAGGGTCTAGTGGGCACCACCATACCCAGAGTGCACTGTGACTCATTGATAGAGGCCCCTTAGTACTGCCTGAGACCTCCATTATCTCAGAGAAACCTGCCTAAGTGACTGCAGGTAGACATTTCTGGTGACAGAATGCTGGACAGTGGTGGCCCTGCCGCTGCTGGGCTGTGGAGACCCATCTGTGTAACAACTGATCTCTCTCCTGTGCTTTTCTAGAACCGAACACAGTGAGCTACAGCCAGTCCAGCTTGATCCACCTGGTGGGGCCCTCGGACTGCACTCTTCATGGCTTCGTGCACGGAGGTAGGGATAAAGTTGCTTTGGCCACTGTTCCATCCCCTTCCAGGGCATCATCCCCAGGAGGCCCCTCCCCTGCCTGCTCTGAGCATCCCCTGGGAAGCCCTTCCCTTGCCTACTTCCCCTGCCTGCCCTGAGCATCCCCCAGGAGGCCGTGCTGCTTACTGACCTAGTTTAGACTTTCATGTCTGGTGAAGTATAAATTTAAACTTTTAAGAGGTTGCATAAGAAATTACTGAAATACCATTGGTGTCTGTTTTTAAAACTGGAAATGAAAGTTGGATGGATGAGGACATCCCAGCAAAGGGTCACATGGAATCCAGGGACCTCAGAGCTATGTGGTGTCAAGGGTTGGCCTTGCAGAGTCTGGGAGAATACCCTGTAACCCACTGTCACTTGTTATTTAAAAATGTTCTTCCAGATGATCGCTTTACTGTTTTCAGTTATTGGAGATCTTACCTCTAACGCCGTAGGCCTTAAAGGTCCTCGCCGGGCTCCTCTGACTGTGCCATGGAGGATTGGCCCTTGGCTCATGGAGGACAATTTTTACTTTAGTAATGTACAATTATTTCTTTGTTATATAAAACAAATATAAGGAACACATCAGTTGCACAAATGGATATTGTCATTCTGGATGAGAGTAAAGTAAACTGTAAAAATGAGTTGAGGGCTGGAGAGGTGGCTCAGGAGGTGAGAGCGCTTATTTGCAGACATGAGGTGGAGATGTGTGGATTCCCAGTGCGTCAAGAGGCTGAAATGGGACGATTACTCAAGGCCAGGAACTGGAGACCAGCCTGGGCAGCAGCGAGACCATGGTTCCAAAACAGCCATAAATGGATCTGATTTAAAGAGACGTGCCAGGCAGACGCAGTGAAGCCCTGCAGATGACAGCAGGAGTTGGGAGGTGACACGTGGTGTCAATGTTTGGGTACGACGGTCCTCAGTCCTCCGTATGAGAGGTGCTTTTGTGCATCCCTGTCCCTTCTGCCCTTGTTTCTCAGTGCCTGGAACGCTGCATCCCATTCATTCTCTGTGCAGAAGACATCTATTTTATTTTTACCCCAGCTCAGATGGATGGCTTCACTGTGGGTTGACATTGATGTTTCGACCAGGGATTCTCAAGAATGGGGACCAGATTCTATCTTTACCTGGGAAGTAGTGCCCCACACAGACGCAAAGAGGCATGACTTCCTTTTGAGTCGAAGGATAATGGGCCCTGGGCCTGCCAGAATCAGAGTGGCCTCTGATATGAGAGAGGTTTTTAAGCCTTGTTCCTGTTTTTAACCAATCCCCTTCCATGTGGTTCTGTTTTCAGTTCATGAATGTTTACCTCTTTTCACTAACTGCTGTCTGCACTGCTCTTCTGATTGGCAGAGGTCCCACCAGGGAAGCTAGTTCTGCTTTAGAGCAAGTGGTGCTTTCCAGGCCCATGACAGTCTTTTTTTTTTCCTTCGAGGCAGGGTTTCCCTGTGTAGCTTTGCTCCTTTCCTGGAACTCACTTGGTAGCCCAGGCTGGCCTCGAACTCACAGAAATCCGCCTGGCTCTGCCTCCCGAGTGCTGGGATTAAAGGTGTGCGCCACGACCGTCCTGCCTCCCATAACAGTCTTATCTTTCCATCTTGAAAGCAGCTCTGTCCTTGCCGATGTCCGCACATCCCTTCCTCACTGGCCCTAATTCCAGGTAGAGAGCAGCCTTCCCTCTCTTATAAGCACAGCCATGCCTCGCACAGGCCTCTCCAAGATGCATTCTCCAGCTTCTCAGAGCCCTGTTTTGTGAGGCTGTGGAGCTCCATGCTGCAATTTGGTGTGCATGTTAGAGGTTTCCACCAGGACTAGCAATTCCATCTTACTGCCTCCTTGGTGAAAGTACACATCTTTTTTTTGTTGTTGTTTTGTTTTGTTTTGAGACAGAATTTCTCTGTGTAGCTTTGTGCCTTTCCTGGAACTCACTTGGTAGTCCAGGCTGGCCTTGAACTCACAGAGATCCACCTGCCTCTGCCTCCCGAGTGCTGGGATTAAAGGCGTGCGCCACCACTGCCCGGCTGAAAGTACACATCTTAAGTGGGTCCTCTTGGCTTGGACTGTGAGAACCTGTCAGCAAGAGTGAAGTGAAGTGAAGGAGTGAAGAATTCTTGGAAAACCCTGGAGAAGTCATGCTTGTTTACACTGTGTTTACTGTGTGTAGGAAGCATTTACAGCAGCTTTATGATGTTTAATGCCTGTTTTCTTAGGAGTTCTATGTGCCTGATTTATAAAATATGCCTCCTAATTTTTACAGACCCCAACAATTTCTGTGTGCCTGTGAGTTCACCAGAAGTGGGTGAATAATAGTACCAGCAACTACTGTCCCACTGTGTTTCCTGTAGAGTGTCACAACAGGGGATCTAAAACCCCTTGAATCAGTCTTGACAAGCCATCATGCAGTCACATGAGGCAACAGTGAACCCGGACGGATGAGAGTGTGGCAGCAGTCTCTGGTTTTGTGCTGTGGTGTTTTGAAAAGGTGCTGATTGAGTGACTTGGTTGTTGGCTGGGCTTGGCCCTGATGTGACAGGGCTGTGGAACGTGCATTGGAAAGGTGACTTTTCTGTTGAGAACCACAGTGAAACCTAGGTATCAGCTCCCTAGCACCTCACCCCCATCCAACACATGGACAGCCTCCTCTGTGCCTGAGTGGTCAGAGTGGCTGTCTGGTTTTTGTTTGTTTGTTTGTTTGTTTGTTTGTTTTTTGAGCTGAGGACGAACCCAGGGCCTTGCGCTTGCTAGGCAAACACTCTACCACTGAGCTAAATCCCCAACCTGGGAGTGGCTGTGTCTTGTAGGTCATTTTCCTCTCCAGTGGAAGCACATACTTAACTTTGGCTTCTGCTTCTTCTGAACTCCAAATAAAACCTCACAGCCCTTCCTTCACTTCCTGGAGTGCCTGCCAGGTGTCAGCTTGTAAGGTCCCATTTCCTTTCTGTCTCTTTACTGCTCCCCCCTCCATTATGCTTCCTGGAGTGAGTGACAGGTATTGGGATGAGATTACAAGTGAGGGAGATTCTGAGGGGCCAGCCAGCAGCTCCATCAGGGTGGATCCTCAAGGAATTGTCAGTTCTCAACTTCTCAACTCTCTAGCCTTTTTGTTGATGCTTTATTTCTTGAAATTCATTATTGGGAACCTGGAGGATGACAAAGTGTCACTCCCTCTTGTCCTATGTCACCCCCTCCCCAAGCTACTTTAGAACCTGCTTCTGTCCTAAACATCAGACATGTCCTCCGTCCTAATGTGTAAGGTCAGGCTGTGACTAGAGGAAAAGATCCAGATTGCACCAGCAGGGCTGTAGTTGCCTTCTGGGTAAGGTGTTTTCCACAGCACTCACGATTGCCTGACAGTCTGGCCTAACCGTTGCTCTGTGCCAGTGTTCCCTGAAGACTCCACCATTCCGGGTGCCTCTCATCTGGGTTAGATGTGTGACTCCTGGGCCTTGGGGTTTCCTCTGCTGGTGTTGGTGGGCTCCATCTTCCATGGCTTCCTACAACAGGTGCCCAAGGATGAAGATCTGCTGCTATGCAAATGGCCTAAATGGCAGAAGCTTCCACAAAGGACAGAGGGCCAACTTGGTAACCATTTAGTGGGGCAGTCCTACAAGGTTGTGGCCCTCTGGGTGGTATGTGGTGCCTGTCACAACCTTGTTAAGGGAAAACTCATTTGCAGATGTATTCTCTGTTGTGGGGGGTCAAAGGATATTTTCCTGGGTTTTGTGTACCTGAAAACATGAACTGGCTAAGTGTGGCACTTTTGGAGAGTCCTTCTATCCATAGGCTCTGTTCTACATCTTTAGCTCCCATGGTTTTAGCCAGCAAATGCAAGGACTGGATTCCCTTACACCTGTACATTGTGGCCCCACCTCTGCTGTCTGCTGTCCACACTGTTGTTCAGACCTCTGACGTATTGGCTCCCCCAGTCTTCATGTGACTCCCCATTGACCCCAGGCACCATTCTGCTACCTGATATATAGTCACATGGGACAAGAGCTATTCAAAGCTGTGTGAGGCCTTTCCTGTAATCAGCAAGGCTAGGGGCTGAAAAATGGGGTTTCTGTCAGGCTCCATGGAGCTCACTACTGCTCCAGAGCTCCTCTTGAGAGAATGCCTCTCCAGTGAAAGTCCCTGCTGCATCTGTTGGGTTCATGATTTCTACAGCTCTGACCTGCCCAGCATCCTCATGAAAAAATTTGCATCCTGTCTGTGGTCAGTTTGCTGTGACCTCCCTTTTCTGCCTGGGAGCCTTTCCTGTACTTCTGCCTAACTACCAGGAAATAGTCATTGCCTGTCTCTCTGCCCTCTTAGCCTGTCTGTGTTGTTGGTAGAACCTCTTTTCAGAGCCAAGCCATACTCCTTCTCTGCCTACATCTTTAGGGCTGGGTATTGTGATTTTTTTTTTTTTTTTTTTTTTCTGAGGACTGCAACTGTGTCCTTGGGCCTGCTGGGCCCACCCAGACAGCTGCTTGTGGATAAGCTGTCTGGGTGGTCTGGGTAGCCAGCCTGGAGTCCAGCATGCACTGTAGTTGAGAGTACATAGCTGCCCAGAGCCCATTCCTCTACTGTCAGGAGAAGCTGGGTGGAAGAGAACCTCATTCTTACAGCGACTCTCTGAAGATACCAAGGCAAGAGAGTCATAGTCAAGGATGAATTTGGGACAGCAGCAGCTCCACTCCAGGTGGCCAGTGGCTCCCGGCACATTTCAGTCTTGCCTCTTCATTTCAGCCTAGACATGGCCATAGTTGGTGGAGAATGAATGATCTGGTCACCTCTGCAGTTCATGTTCCCCGTCTTCAGAGGACAAGAGGTGTGGAGGGGTGGGTGTTCTGTTCTGTTCTAGAAAGGAATCTTGTTTACATTCAGGTCTGGGTAAAACTGGTTCTGCTCAGAGACACACCCAAGGCCTCTTCCTGGGGAGAGGGTTGATCACTGCTGGGACTAGGAGGTGAGTTCCACCTGAGGCTCAAACTTAGGTCCTCAGTCCTGGTGGCAGGTGTACCTGGCTGCTGAGTCAGCTGCCCTGGTTTTATTTCTGAGTCGGGTCTTGCTGCTGTGCTCAGCTGACCTTGAGCTCCTGGCCTCAGGTCCTCCAACTTGTGCCTCCAAAGTTGTAGGAGCTACGAGTGTGTTCTGCCATGGTCATCTCCACTTTCAGAGCTTTTCTTGTTTACCTACTAGTTTTTTGTCAAGGGCAGAGGGAGAGGATGCCTTGCACAGTTGAGAGCATTTGTCTGTTCGGAGGGGCATTAGTGAAATGGGATCATTCGACTTTTTGACTGTAAAGAGCATTTTAAATACTAATGCCCCGAAGCAGGTTTGGTGAAGCTTGAGCATCCTTGACAAGAACACCGCTGCCTAAAGCCAAGCTGCCTCTCTGAAGCGGTGGGCCCGGGTAAGTGAAGCCTGGTGGCGCGTGCGCTAAAGTGATGAACGGAGCTGCTGCTACCCCCGTTGGGGGAGAGGACCAGAGATGTTCTTAGAGGAAAAGTGGGCGGCCTTGAGCCTGTGGGACTTAAAAAGAAAAATTAAAAATACCAAAGTGTTGGTGCTGGGAAGAGAATAACGGAGTCTGCCCGCAGAAAAAGAGGAGGGTGGGCCTGACGGGGAGGCTTCCTTCCCACCACTGTCCTGATCCTCTGGTCCCTGTGGTCCCTAGATCCACATTCCATACACATAGAAGCATGACACCTAAGTTCATCCCACTCTCCAGTGTCCTGCTGTGTGTCCCCCAGGCCATTGTGGTTAGTGAGTGACCCCATCCCTTTCTGTAGAGCTGAACCTCTACAGTGGCTGTGGTGACTCTTCTGCTTCGAGCTACTCTGGCACATGATGTGTAAATGTATCCTCAGGTTCCATACCTGGTTGATTCTGCTTCGAGCAACAGGCCAGGGTCCTGCCCTGCACTCCAACCCCAGATCACAGAGTAGACACCAGTCAGGGTCAGGAGAGGGAGTGACTAGTGACCAGCCTAGTCTATGGAGCATGTTGTTATTGTGGGGCTATTGGCCAGGGCATGGTCAACTTCCATCCTATGCTGTCTCAAGTCTTTGGCTCTGATGTGCCTCTGATGGTCGGTCCATGGGAGTAGAGGGAAGTTCCCACATTCCCAGGGTGGTCTCATGGAGCATGGGTTTCCTTGACTTTGCTGTTAGCTCACTTTTGGGGAAGAGTAATGGTAGTAACTTCAAGGATGCCTTTGTGAGGTAAGAGGCAGGTGCTTGTGAAACTGTCTAGGTAGATGTGGCCCCAAAGACAGCAAGTGGGGCCAGCCTTCTCCCTAGCAAAGGGGTTCTGCCAGCCACTTGGGGGCCTCTTAACTCTCAGCCTTTGGCTGCGCTCTGGGCCTGCTTCTCTCTGGAACCTGACACCAGATGCTTCTCTCTTGCCTGTACTAGGGGTACAGCAAGCTCAGTGGCTTCTGCAGGACTTACTGCTCCCTGCACACATCCCGGGCATGTCTTCATCTCGCCTGCCACCGTCCTTCAGTCCCCTGCTGTTCTCTACATTCCCCAGCTGCCTCAGGCCTCATTGCGGTGTCTTTGCACTCCTGCACTGCCTACTGTCTCTGGTCCCCACTCATCTGAGGCCAGTGGCTCCTGTATCCATGGCTCCAGCCCTATCCTCTCCCATGGATATCCGGCTCTGCCATGGAGCTATGGCCCTTCCCAGCAGTCTCCATCCTCTGTCTGGCCAGCATTCCTGCAGGGGGCCCTCACTCAGGTCCATCCCAGAAAACCTCCATCTCCTCTCGTGGTCCACCTTTCTGCTCTCCTCCTGTCTCATCATGTCAGAATCTGAGCATGTGTGCCATATTTGCTCCTGGCCCAAACCCTGGCCACTGACTGCACTGGCCTCCTCTTGACTGCCCTACTTCTCCACATGCCCTCCCAACATTACAGCCACGATCCTTGCAAACATGAGCCACACTCTGCTTGGGACCCGACAGCCAGAAGGTTCTTTACTTGACCATTTCCGTCTCTATGAGTTCAGTCATCTCCCCACTGCGGCCAACTGGCCTGCCTGTCACCTCTCCAAAGCTCAGACTCCTGGTGTGTCAGGGCCCAGGAGAGTACAGGCACTATCCCTAGCCTCCCTCTGCCCCCACCTCCCCCTACCCCATCACTGTCCCTAGACAACTGACTCCCTCACATTCCCTGTTAACCGTGATCCCTCTTCAGACCCAGGCTGTACATCCTTCTTTTGGCACTACATGAACAAGCCTTTTTTCCCTCTTTGGCCGGTTCACCTAATATTGGTCACCTCATAGTCATTAGTGAGACCAGGGCAGGTGGCCTCTAATAACAACAGTATCCTGTCCAAAGTGACCAATGCATTTAAATTAGTCTAAAACAGTAGCCTATCTCTGCTCTGGTCCTGACTCCTTGTAGGAAGGAGCCTGCCCTTTCATGGCCTCTAGTTGAGGCTAAGACTATCCTCTGGCCTACGTCTCCTGGGTCTGGATGTGGATTTATACTGCTATTGTCTCTCCACCAAGTCCCCAAGGCATTAGGTGACAGATGTACCCTGCTGCTTTGACGCTGCTCCATTGACCCTTGAGCTGAGGGAGAGCCTTTGTCATCCTGGTCTGTGATGCTCCAGCCACAGGCATCACCACCTGGGACTTTGCCGTGGTATCTACTTTTTAGAACATTCCATTTCCTATGCACTGTGGCATGAATGGCTAGCTGTACAGGACAACTTGCTAGAGGTGGTTATTTCCTTCATTGACAGTCTGCCTTGGTGACAAGAACTTTACCTGCTAAACTGTGTCTGTCTGTTCCTGAAGTTCCCACTTTTGACATTTTGTTACTGTCTCTAGAAATTTTTAGTTGTCTCTGCACTCATTGCCAAAAATAACCTGTATGAACTGCCTTAATTAAGACTCCTGTGCCAGGGATTCCTTGGTCCTGTCCAGCACTGTAGGGTGATAGGACCCAGAGGAGGCCGGGTCATGTGGGAGCTCTCACTCACCTGCATCTCATAATAACTGCTTGTCATCCCCAAAGGGTAGGATGTATAAAATAAGATGAAGTTACTATCATTTGCTTAATATAGGAGGCTCTTACCCACGCTCCGTCAGCTGGGGTTAAATTTAGAAATGGGGGCATCTCGGATCCCACCCACAGAGCAGGCGGTTCTGGCTCCAGCTTTGAGCTGCTGGCTGCTGCTGTGGGTTTGTAGGCAGGCCTGGCCCAGCCAGCCAGCAGGCCTTAGGAAAAGAAAATTAAGCCTTTATTTTTAATCCAGTCAGCATGTTGTCAATACTTAAAGAAAAATCAAAACAAAAATATGTAAGCAGTTAAATGTTAAGATGCAAAAATATCTCTACCACCCGGTGTTTATCTACGTGTTAGTGGCCAACAAGCCTGGTTCTTTTCCTTCCCATAATTCCTGAAGTGAAGCAGTCTCTCACGACAGCAGACCCTACGATTCTGTTGTCATCTTTTAAAATTACCGATCTTGAGTAGCAGCAACAGCCTGTGATAGACTGTATCATTTGCCAAAATTATTTTTTGATGTTGACACCAGCCATATCTGAGTGGGAAGCCAGTGGGGAGGCTTTCCCCGGACACCAAGGAGAGGCACTTTATAGAAAACTTGGCACTAGACAGTTGTGTGAACAGACGAGAAAGTGGGGGTGGGATGGTGACTTCCAGGGTGGAAGAAGGGACGTGGCTTCTCTGAAAGCAGAGCACTTGGGAACCAGGCTGCAGGCTTCTCTGTTGGACACAGGTCAGCAAACAGCCTCTGCACGGACGCTGATACCCAGGCATCCTGTGTGACATAGGCGGTGTTGTGTGATGGAGTCCTCGAGACTGTGCTGGAAGAGTTATGCATGTTTTCAGTAATTCCTGTGTAACACATGACAGCCAGCCCTTCTCAGGTAGGGCCTCACACAGCTCTGCTGACTTCAGACTCGCTGTGTAGCTGAGGGTGGCCTTGAATTTCTGATGTCCCTGCCTTCACTTCCTGAGTGATGGGATTACAGGCTTGTGACACTGTGCCTGGTCTCAGTGGTGCTGAGGATCAAACTCAGGACTTCTTTGGTCTCGGTCTCTCTCTCTCTCTCTCTCTCTCTCTCTCTCTCTCTCACACACACACACACACACACACACACACACACACACACACACACACAGAGAATTAAAAAAGTAGAACATAAAACCTTCAGTCCATGCCTTCTCTTCTCCCTTCCCTGTGGGGACCAGTTGCACTGTCTGAGGTCTGAGTTGAGACCTGCTTGTTTATGCAGTGGCGAGAGAAAATGAGGAGGACAAAGACAGATCAGAGAGACAAGTGAGGGGGGTGGGGATGTTGCTCAGTAGCTAGAGTGCTCGCTTTAATACACATGTGTGCGCACATACACATGAGTGCAGGCCTCTGGATGCACATGTGTGCACACATGCATGTGAGTGCAGGCCTCTGGAGGCCAGCAGCCTCAAATTGATCTAGGGCTGGAGTTATGAGTAGTGTGAGCTGTCTGATGTGCGTGCTGAAAACCAAACTCCTGACCTCAGAAGAGCAATACCTGCTGTTAGCACTGAGCCGGCTCTCCAGCCCCTTGAATATTTTATACCGGAACACGTCACCATTCTTTGTGAGATCTGCTCCTATGATGCTTGTTCTCGATTGTGAGCAAGCACAGTTCTGACTGTGTCTAGGAGGCTGTTTCCCCTTTCTGGGTGTTATGGTCACCACAGAGATGCCAATGTAAACAACACAGAAGATGGTATTCTTCCACCCAGATTTCGAGGGAAGGCCTGAGGTACAAGGCTGTGTGTGGTAGGTTAGGATCCTGCAGCAGCTCTCAGAGCCGCACGTGAAGCCACTGGAGACCTTGGGATGTTAGAGAAGCTAATACAATGGAATGTCTGTGGAAGAAAGCCCAAAGGGATAACTAGCCGGTCCAGGAGAGACCGTGTGGCTACATACAAGATAGAGGAGTGGGTTCCCCAGACCTCCCATCGGTCCTATTGGGAATAGAAGTGGACCCTGAGCCATTACATGTTGAAAGTATGTGACTTTCTGGTTTTTACAAGAGCTGACAATTGCCCTGAGTCTCCAGGGAAACTTGACTTTTGGCTTTGGAACCTCATTAGAACTCCCTTTTTTTTTTTTTTGGTTTTTCAAGACAGGGTTTCTCTGTAGCTTTGGAGCCTGTCCTGGACTAGCTCTGTAGACCAGGCTGGTCTCGAACTCAGAGATCCACCTGCCTCTGCCTCCCGAGTACTGGGATTACAGGCGTGCGCCACCACCGCCCGGCTCGTTAGAACTCTTAAAGCTTTGGGGATTCTTGGAGGTCAATTGGATGCATTTTGAATAATGAGATGAACATGAGTCTGTTGTGGGTTAAACGTAGAACGTTGTTGTTTAGAGTGATTTGTTTGTTTGTTTGTGAGACAGGGGTTCTCTGTGTAGTTTTGGTGCCTGTCCTGGAACTCACTTTGTAGACCAGGCTGGCCTCGAACTCACAGAGATCGGTCTGGCTCTGCCTCCCCAGTGCTGGGATTAAAGGCGTGTGCCACTACCGCCTGGCTTAGAGTGATATTTTATGAGTGTCAGGTTAACAAGGAATGGACATCTTGACTTAGGATCTTCAGTGTCTATCTCTTTATCAGTCTGTTCATATCCAGCAGCTGTCTCTTGAGCATCAAGATCCAGAATCTGTCTTGGGCCAGGGAAACTGAGGGACAGCTTAGATATCCAGGTTACACATTATCCAGTGCATTCTGGGGTGCTTTGTGGGGCCCACATATGGGCCAGCATGTCATCTATGAATCAGAAGCTCACTCAACCATGGCTTGTTCCTTCCAAAATCTACTGGGGGTCACAGCCTTGCACATTAGAACTGTCAGCATTTTAGAGACAATGGCCTCGTAGTAGAGTTGATGGTACTAGCTGGTGTTTTTTGGTAAATGAGGCAAAACTGCATTAAGTGTTTGCATCAATCTCTTCCATTTCTAACAAGTTGTGCTTGTAAACAAGGCGCCAGTTACAGATACAGTGAGTTCTGGAATTTTGTTTTGTTTAATTTTTCGAGACAGGGAGGGTCTCTCTCTATTCCTGGCTGTCCTGGAACTCACTCTGTAGACCAGGCTGGCCTCAAACTCAGAGAAATAGGCCTTCCTCTGCCTCCCAGGAGCTGGGATTAAAGGCTGTGCTGTCACCGCCCTGCGAATTCTAGATTTTAACACAAACCTTTCCTTTCCCTCTTCTTTAACCCTCCCATAATGTAACTGTCTAGAGGCCAGGGAGGTGCTCTGAGCCATGACCCCCTCCCTCTACACACACAGTAGGCCAGGGAGGTGCTCTGAGCCATGACCCCCTCCCTCTATACACACAGTAGGCCAGGGAGGTGCTCTGAGCCATGACCCCCTCCCTCTACACACACAGTAGGCCAGGGAGGTGCTCTGGGCCATGACCGCCTCTACACACACAGTAATTTTTCTGCCACCCTACCCTTCACCATGATCTTGAAATCTTTCATCACCCTACCTAAGAATTCCGCTTCACTCTTGATCTGGCCAGCCACGTTGGAAAGGCAGCATAGCTTGGCCTCCGTAGCCCCCTGAGCAGGGTCTGGACTCAGTTCCTGCTGTGTGTCTGGGACACACAACTCCTTGTGTCTATGCCCTGATTTGTGAGACAGAGACAACAATGCACCTGTCTCCTGGGGCTGCTTTCCAGGGAAGCTCAGCATCCTTCGTCTGTATTTGTTGAGAGGCATCTACCAGGGACCAGCTCCTGTGGACAGAGGCCTGGTCCTTCCTGGAGCTGCTCTCCCACCAGGTCTCTGAGCTCTGCTGAGCACCAGTGCTCTGCAGTGTAGCTGACCCTGGGCATCCAGGTCACGGGTGGCTTTGTGGACTCCCCAGAAAACTTTGATTTCTGCTCCTTTTTTACTTTCTTCTGGAAACAGCCAGCTTGTCTTTGTCAGACAGACTGTCTCCTAAAGAGGAGAGCTATTTTGAAGGCATAGTGCTGTGAACCCAGCATCTGAAGAGTGTTGTCCCACTGAGGCCAGCAGCCACAGTTCCTAGACTCTGTCTCTTAGCCATTCTGTGCTTGACTGATAGGTGTGATCTAAACTCACATTCTAATTCTGGGTACATCTTTTCTTCGTGTGCGCTGTCAGTGTTCTGCAGCAAGTGTTCTTGATGTTAACCTGAGCCATGGGAGCTTCTGTGGCCGCCAAGGCCCTTGCTCATGGTATGAGGATGATCTATGGGAAAGCAACTCTCCATGCACCAGGGCCTCATGTTGATTCTCCTTTGAGTCTGGCCACTGCCCAGCTGTTGTCCCCTCTCTCCGTCCTCTCTGAAGTCCTTAGATAAGTGTTTGCACAGAGACCTGTCATGAAGCCACCACCAAATCAGGAGGTAGTGAGTGTCATGGCCCGGACGTGCCTCTGTGTGAGTGGCACCTGACCAGGGGAGGTTGACCCTGTGCCCAAGAATGTGTGTGGTGCCTGATTTCCCTGACTCCTCCAGAGACATTTTCTTTCTTTTTACTTATGTGTTCATCTCCAATCCTCAATCGGCATAGACACATAGGAAATTGGTGTTCAGTTCAACAACACACCTTGTTTCCCTTGATGGCAGCTGCAGCAACCACTGGCCCCTCCCCTCATGTGTTTGCTGTTCCTCAGTCACCCTGTATGTCTATTGATACCTCCTCTTCATCATAGACTGCAGGGGTCACCTGGAGGCATCCAGTCATGCTCTCATGCCATCCACGTGCATGCCCAGGGTTTGGAGAGTGATTATGGGGGCTGAGGCCCCTCCAGGGATCAGGCATGGGATTGTACCCCCAGGCTGCCCAACTCCAGACCCTGTGCCTTGATCTACTGTTGTGGGCTCCTCCACTCACTTAATTCAGAACCCAGTCTTTAAAAGGCTGTTAGCATTGACTCATAGCTGATCCCTATTGTGTTTTGATTCTTGGAAGTCCCCAGGGTAGGGACTTAATCTTACAGGCCCCTCCCCTGTTGAGCCTTACCTGGTCTCAATCTCCATGAGGGCTCTGGCCTAGGGAAGAAAGACCAAGGATCCTGTGGTGGGCTCAGGCAGGGCTGTAAATGTATCTGTAATGACTCTTCCTCTTTGTGAACACCAAGCCCAGTGAAACCCCTGCCCAGACCTGGAGTGCGGCCTCGGTGGCACCTGCCCCTCCCCTGCACAGGAGGGAGGAAGCTGGAGCAGTATGTTTCAGTTGTCCTGTGCTTAGAACTGACGCTCTGTGACTTTGCCTCTGTTGTTGCTTTGAGAAGTGGGCTCCTGGCCTTCTGTGTAGGCTGAGCAGTACCTGTGTGCAGTACTTTGAAGATGGTGCCTGCAGCTCTCCCCGTTTCCTTCCCCTCCTCCTCCCCATGGTCAGCAGAACCTTTTCCTTTCCAAGTCATGTTAATAAAAATGTAATTTTCTAAAACCAAGAACACTAAACTCTAAGGTAGTGGTTTTTGTTTTGTTTTGTTTTAAATGTGGAGTACCTAAATGAAAAAGCCAAAGGAAGTGGATGTTGAACCAGGCCATCCACACCCTAGTGTCTGTGACCATCAGCACCTGGCCATTCCTGTTCATTGCTTACCTTCTGGAGCTTGTCAGGCAATCCTAGATGTCATGAGCTACAATATGTTTATGTCACACCCTCTGAAATTAAGTGTATAAATCTTTCGTATGTTTGTAATTTTTTTTTTTTCAATCAAGTACAGTTAGAATCCAGCCAAGGCCTTTGTAGTCTTGAGAACGGTTGGCAGGAGCTGAGCAGCAGAGCAGAGGGCCTTGGCTGGCCAGTTGTATCACGTGCCAGCACATGAGGCACGTGACTGCAATAGAACCTGGACCTCGTGGGTGGGGTGCCTCCTGGTTTTTCTCCTTTCTCTGCCTCTTGATAAGCCAGCACATCTGAGCATAGTGAGCACTCAGCTTTCTAAAGTTTTTGACATCTGTTGGGTGGATCAGTGTCGCTTTGATGCTTTTATAGGTCATAATCCAAGTGCTTAGTACACCAAGATGGAAGAATCTTGAGTTTAAGATCAGTCTGGGGGGGGGGGGGCTGGAGAGATGGCTCAGAGGTTAAGAGCACTGGCTGTTCTTCCAGAAGTCCTGAGTTCAATTCCCAGCACCCACATGGTGGCTCACAACCATCTGTAATGAGATCTGGTGCCCTCTTCAGGCCTGCAAGCATGCATGTAGGCAGAACATTGTATACATAATAAATAAATAAATAAAATCTTTAAAAAAAAAAAAAAAAGATCAGTCTGGGTTACATCAGCAAGACCTTGTCTCAAAAATAAGCAGGCAGGGGACCCACAAAATGGCTTAGTAAGGAAACCACTTGCCATGCAAGCCCAGTGCACAACCCACATAAAATGTGTGCTGTGGTACACAGAGAGAGACAGAGACAGAGACAGAGACAGAGAGAGACAGAGACGTGCATGCTTAAATAAATAAAAAATGTAATAACTAGGCAGGCAATGTGCTGCTATTGTTTCCTTTGGCTCTGCACCAAAGAGATAGATGATTGCTGCATTGTGCAGTAGTAATATTTCCAGTGGATTGAGGACCCTCTATACTGTTTTCCTAGTGGCTTGACCAGTTTTCCATTTCTACTGTACTATATTTTTAATTCTTCTCTGTGTTAAACAGGTTCACAGTATGATATGACATTTGCGTTGTGCATCACATTGGTGCTCAAAGAGTTTGTTTGGCTCTTGGAACATTTCAGTTTCAGATTCTGATTGGGAAACATTTAATTCCCTCTAGAAGAGAAGCCCTGTGCGCCCTGGCAATCACTCCCATTACCCTTTGGTCTGCCATCACCAGGGATCCTTGAGTCTCTTAGTGAATGTGGCCTCAGCATCTCCCTCCCTCCCTCCCTCTGTGCCTGTCTTTAGGTTCACCCATGTTAGTGTGGGTGGCTAGGCCACATCTTCGTCACTTGGTGAGCGTTTGTGCTGTCCCTTGCTGGCTGTGATGGATGAGACTGCCATTGAATTTGCATCTGTGGGTCTGTTTCTCTGGGGCATCTCTGTCTCTGGGTGTGGAACAGTTAAAGTACACTGTTTCTTTCTACAAATTCCAGATATTTCCCAGAAATTGTCCCTTCTCTGGGGATGTAGGGCAGTGGTGGTGCTCGCCTTTAATCCCAGCACTCGGGAAGCAGATGCTGGTGGATCTCTGAGTTCCAGGCCAGCCTGATCTGCAGAGCAAGTTCCAGGGCAGCCAGGACTACACAGAGAAACCCTGTCTCTAAATAAATAAGAAGGACTGGTAATTCTGAGCTGCCCTTACCTTGTGTTACCTGATTTTGCCCTTACTGTTTTGAGACAGGACAGGATGGCCTCAAACTCAAGATCCTCCTGCCTCAGATCTTGAGCATATGGGTCACAGAGTGTCACCATATCTAACCAGCTGATGTTTTGACCGATGTCCTCCCAGGGGACATTGTTATGAACTTTGCCTGGCGTGAGGTTTGTGGCAAACTTTGTCAGTTGCCCAGAATGTCACCAGAGGCCATTTTCAGATGCTGCTGAGGAAGTCACAGCACGCCACACCTTGGCCCTGCTGACTGGAGCCCTTGCTGGTGTGGGGGGGAAGGTGTGGGGGATGGTGTGAGGGATGGCGTGAGGGATGGCTGGTTTCCAGGGTGTGAGCATGCCGTTCCTCCAGGTCTCAGCAGCTGTGTGGCCTTTTCCCTGCAGGCGTCACCATGAAGCTCATGGACGAGGTGGCTGGGATTGTGGCTGCACGCCACTGCAAGACCAACATAGTCACAGCCTCCGTGGATGCAATCAATTTCCACGACAAGATCCGGAAAGGTAAGCGGGCTCTCCCCGGGAGAGTGTGGCGGTGGCACTCTAGGGTCCTGGGTGCTATTTCCCCTTGTGCTCATCCCTGGTGTCTGCCTGTGTGCACAAGGGGCAGGAAGACAAAACCACCTCGTGCTTTGTCCTTGACACACATCCGTGAGGCTGCTGTTTACTGATCTGACTTACATTGGTAACTCTGGGATAACAGAGACTTCTGTCCTGAGTCCAGCATTGGGAGCCTGGGGTGCTCTTGCTTAAACAGCTGCCACCAAACCCTGTAGGTCTCCTTCTTGTGGAGTAAAAGGTGACCCATGGCAGGGTGGACAGTGGTGGCAGGACAGTGCTGAGGTGCCTCAGGCGCTCCCTCCTTGGCCAACCCTGCTCACCTTCCTTGAGGATTTTCACAGGACAGGGATGAAATTGTTCAGCTGCAGCTGGTAGGGCAGGTTCATCAGTGCCTCCGCCTTGTAGTTGCAGGCAGAGGGTGAGTCCAAAGCTGGGCCTTGGCCCTGTGAGAGCAGCAGCTCCTGAGAGGGGCAGTGGATGAGGCTAGGCCTTACTACAGATTGCTGATTACAGACTAGGAGCCATACAGTTTAAGCCACTGCACTCCTGGTGCTGAGGCCAGAGCTTTGTGACCTTGGGTATTCCCCAACACCTGGTTGGGGGCTGCTACGTGGTGCATGGAAGCACTCTGAGATCGGGCAGATAGATGCAAGACTACCCCCTTTGCCATACTGAAGTAAGTAGACTTTCCTGCCGGGGATGTGGGGCTGTCCAGTAAGGACAGCCAGCAGTGACATGGCTCCCTCTGCTTCCAGGAATCTGTCTTGATTGACAGGTATTTGCCGCCAACACAGACAATAGTGTCATTTTAATAGGTGCTGGTGACAAGTGGCTCCTGTCACTTAGCTTGCTGCTCAGGACCTTGTGTGTCAGAAGCCTTGAATGCTGTGCTCTTTGTAGCTCATTCCGTGGGCCTTTCGGGAAGGGAGAGTCCTGAATGTCCTTTCCTAGAGTTCCTACCTGGTGACATGGCTGCTCAGCACTCCCTCAGTAGCCCTAGAACACTAAAAAAGCATCCTGGAGAACAGCTTTCCTCCAGGTCCACCCAGCAGTAGATATATCAATAAAGCCTTGCGTCAGAGAGCCCTTAAAGGAACTACACTCTGTTCTCAGAAGGAAGGCACCAGAGCAAGACCCCCCAGATTCTTCACCATTGGCTCCTGCATGGCCAGGAGCTTGGCAAGGGCCGTTCAAGAGGCAGTGGATCTGGATTGGAGGAATGGCTGAGAGTCAGGCAGCTTGTCTAGGGTCATTTCTGCCACCAGAGGATGTGGCATTTGTCTGCAGCAAATGTCCTTGACAGTGGTCTGACACACTGCTCTGCACTGGCTTCCTCAAAGGGGCGGGGAGCTGGGGGCTTTGTCAGAACCACCTGGGATGTCCTGGTCTTTGTAGCTAAAACGATGCAGTAGTACACATCTTTAATCCCAGCACTTGGGAGTTCAAGGCCAGCTTAATCTGCATAGTGAGTTCCCATCCACTCAGGGTTGCATAGTGAGACCCTGACTTTAATTTAAAAACGAAAAATCTGTGATGTGAGGGTCCTTCCCTAGAGCCCCCTCCCTCAGTGGCTGCTGCAACCTTGTCTTTGTCCTCGTACTGTTAAAGCCTTCTAGCCTAGAGACTTTTGAGAGAGACATTTGGCTCCTCCCAGGGAGCAGCAGATTTGGATGCTTGCTAGAATGGCGGCTTGTTTGGGGTTTGAAGGAATTGAGGCAATAATTGCTTGTTGTTTCTAACTAGATGTCTCTGAGGTCCCTGGGTATTGTCCTTTTATACAGGAGCCATCCTGGAGTGTGTCCAGGGAGGAGGGTCCGTCTTCAGGTGGCACAGGCTGTGTCTTCCTCACAAATGTGGTTGTGACATTCTATCTTTGGTTCTCGGTAACCAGGCCCCTGCTTCTTTAGACTAGTGCACTCTGCTCTTCACCAGAGGTGCAGGGGTGGCAAGTCCCTCCTGCCTCTGGGGTTGTGGTGATGCAGTCCAAGTGTGTCAGCCTTCATGAGGAAGGCGAGGCTGACAAGCCAGTTCTGACCAAGCTGCTGAGGTCACCTTAGCCCCAGGCTGTGGCCCCTCTTGAGCCACAATCCCTGGGCCTTGCCCTTGCCTTAAACCTCAGCTCTAACATGGAGGAGGCCATAGGGGACAGTTTTGCCACCTCCACAGAAGAAGTGTGACATGCATCAGTGTGTACAGGCAGCATCTACAGAGCCCTGGAAACCCTGCCTGCAAGACGAGCCTGGCACACATGGACTCTGTGAAGGAGCGTTAGCTCCCTGGGCCTGCGGTGTCTGATGCACACAGACTGGGATGCTTAAAATGACAGAAACGAATTCTCTCCTGATTTTGGAGGCTAACATCTGAGTCCAAGATGTCATCAGAGCCATACACCCTCTGAGAACCATACTGCCTCCACTGGCTCCCTGTCTGTGTCCTTGGCCACGGGCCATCTTGTGGGTCTGTCTCTCAGAAGATTTTTCTGTCACTCAATAGGATATCCATCAGAAAGTTTTAGCAACAGCGTTATGTGGTCACAGTACTGTCCCTAGAAGGTCAGAAGAGAATGTGTGAGTTGAGCACAGTGGGGTATGTGCTAAACTACAGTTAGCTGCATCCAGTTTATAAATACAGGCTGAGCTTCCAGAGGCAGGCTTTCCTGTGGCCACTTGGGCCACTCGTTGCCTCTGCTCTTGGTAGAATAGCCAACTTGTTGCTGTTTACCATTGGTTCTTTGAGGATAACTCTTCACTCATACTGAGAACAGAGAGGACACACGCCATCCCACCTATGGCTCACAGCCGCATGGCCACCTGCGACACCCTAGATTCGGGTCGCTCAGTCTGGCCTCTTGATATACCAAGGCCAGCTGCCACCTGTGCACACTAAAGGTGAAGGTTGAGTTAAACTCCCCAGTGACTTCATCCACACAATGGATTGGTGTCCAGCCCTGTGTCACTGACCCCTCCTGTGTCACTATCCCCTTGCCCAGTAAGAAATGAGGACAGAGATCTAGTTCCTTAAGCGTGTCGGCCCAGCAAGAGCATCTCAGGCTCTCCATGCCAGTATCATGGATGCTGGGGACAGTGGAGCCACGAGCTGTGACAAGGCCATACCTACTCTTAGAGGACCTGCTGTGACCATGCTGAGTTCAATGAGGATCTTGGACAGCACACAGCACAGGAGTCTGATGTGGACTGTGATGCCATCACTCAGTACAAGAAGCCTCAACCACATGAGAACAATGTATCCCATGGCTACAGTCTCTGTTTCCCCTCAGTTGAGACATTATTAAATTCCAAGCAGTTTCTTTAAAGAGATGGTTTTTGGCAGTGCAGTTTTCTTGTAGCTAACCAGTTTTCCAGAAGGGTCCTCCAGAGGCTGCAGTGTCATGTCACCACAGTTAGTTCACTGTTCTGTGCACTTGCGACAGTTCTGTGCCCTGGCTCTCTGGTGCATAAAACACGGAGCTCTTTGTAAACTTCCGAATGCTTAGCAGGTCTCAGGCTTGGTAATAGCTATTTTTTTTTATTAGTTTGTTTTTGTTTACAATCCCTGGCATACTGTTGTAATCTAGCTGCTGCTGCCTGGGGAGTGATGTTGTCTTCAGGGGAGTCAGTTGGGGCAGCTGCTGCCTTGTGGGGTATGCTCTCCAGGTGGGCTATCAGCGGCTTCAAAGCAAGCAGTTCACAACTCAGCTCATTGATGCATTTGCCTTGGACATTGCTGGCTTCAGGGTCAGGTCCATGCTGAGTGCCTTCCCATTAGCCCTCTGCGTTTGTTATCTCAGGGTTCTAACCTTTAGCTTGGGAAGGTGAGGAAGCTGCCTATAGCCACTGGGCCTCAGGCGTTTTTTTGGTGACCCTTTACAGGACACAGCCAGGTATCCAGGCACAGAACAGCAGCTGCAGGGTAGATAGGGGTGGGGAGTGCTACATGTGATCTTCACAGGTCAAATGCAACATCATTTACCTTTAATGTTCACCTTGGATGTGGTCTGACTTCAGCTGCTTCTCACATCTGAGGCTTCATGTAGTGAGTGGTGTAGCCTAAGAAGAACACTACTCTGTTCTGCCCTCATCATCCTTTACCAGGGTCCTTTTCCTGTTGAGTTTGGAGAGCATAAGGGGTGGATAGTTGAGTCCCCTGTCTCTAGCAGCTCCATTCTTTGGCTTTTTAATAATGTGTGTGTGTGTGTGTGTGTGTGTGTGTGTGTGTGTGTGTGTGTGTGTGTGTGTTTTGCCTGAATGTATGTATGGGCATTGTATGTGTGCCTGGTGTTTGCGGACTGGAACTAGAGTTTGGACGGTCGTGAGCCACCATGTAGGTTCTCTGTAAGAGCAGCAGGTGCTCTAAACTAACAAACCATCTCTCCAGCCCCTTAGCTTTAACTACTGTGCTGCCCACAAAGCAGTCCCAGTCCACACGACTATTCAGAGTATAATTAAAATGAAAATGAAAGCTGGGCATAGTGGGATGTGCTTATAGTCCCAGTGTAGCCTGGCCAACACAGTGAGGCCATTCTAGAAAGGCAGAAAAACTAAAGTCCAAGGCAGCTGGGCTGTGTCATGAAACCTTGTCTAAAGAAGAAAGACCAGAGGGGGGACGCCAGGAAAGAGAGAGGAGGGATGAAAAGTGCCAATCCTCAGTTATCCTCAGCCATCTGAAGTGCCTTTGCAACAGTGGTACAGGGCAGTGCAGATGTAGACTGTTCCATTATATAGCACATCATGTCCAGCCTTTCAGTCCAGATACCTGTAACTTTGAGCATAGGTGACCCAGGTGTCATGTGCTGGCATGAGATGTGGTGTTTGCTTACCCACCAGGCCACCACCCTAGGCAGAAGGACAGAACTGCAGGAGCTGCTGGCACTGGGGCTGGCCTGGTCCTCCACCAGCTTAATATGTCTCCACTGATGTGTCAGAGACTTCTTCCATGTGGTACCATGTTCCACAGTCTGGGTGTTGAGGCCTCTTTGCTAGCAAGTGTGCCAGCACCTATCCATAACCACAAGGGTCACTGTGAACCTAGACTCTCCCATTCTTTCTTCACTTCACCCCATGTGCCTGGACATTCTGGGGACTTATAGAATGGTGGAGCATGAAGAAGGGCCCTGCTTCCTCCTGGGGAGAGGCAGGTGGGTAAGAGGTTGGGAGATTCTGGAGCAGCTGTTCAAAGGGATGGCCTTTGAGTTGAGGGAGGAAGTGGAAGGAAGCATTGGCCAGCAGTGTTTTGATGGAGGCCAGTGCCATGCTTCTGAGCCACTCAGTTCAGGCCTGTGCAGTGTCTACTCCAGGGTAATGGCAGGGTCTCAGGCTCCCCTGGGCTCTGGGGGCCTGCAGGGTGTTAGGTCTCTGTGGTCTACTGCCCATGTTTAAAACCCTTCCATAGCCCTTGTGGGTCTGTATGTTACTCACCACATAATGGGGACCTCTGCTTTGCCCTTAGGCATTCCAGACTGGGAGACAGGTAGGCTTTAGTCAGATCTGCAATGGAACATGAAGGCTAATTAGAAGGAGTGCAGTGGAGGAGGTGGGCTGTTCTTGGCAGCATCCTTGGAGAAGAGACACAGGGTGAACTAGGCAGCCATTATAGGAAGTGTGTGGGATGGGGTGGCCATCATGGAGTATGGACCACTTATTAGCTGCCTGTTCCCACCTAGTTGGATCTAGTTCCCCAGGCAGACTGACACTGCAGGGACTCTGGATGCTCTGTGCCTCCCCTGTCACCAGAGCTGAGGATTTTCAACATGGGGTTTCAGTTTGATCCTGTTCTCTCAGTGGCACAATCAGGTGCCGGCTCCATAGTAGATTCCTGTATCTGTCGGGATTCCCTCTGAGGCTTGTGTGTGGCGTGGTGGTGCAGCTCTCTTGGGAGTGAAAAAGCCCAGACTTGGGGTGTCCATTGTGTTGCATGACATCCCTGGCTCTCCAGACCCTTCCATCTGCTGGTTTTCTGGTCCAGTTCTCAGAACCAGCCACTTCTGACTTAAACTTGGAGTCAGAAGCTTTAGACTTCCAACTCAGACATTACACCATGAGCAGCCAGGGTTTGGCTGTGACCCATGGTAGGAAATGGGTTTTGTGGTTGACAACAGAAAGACACATTTCCTGTTGTCCTCTGCAATTCACAGTGTGTTTGGAGACCCTCAGAGCAGTGGGCAATAGGTGGCACTTCACACAGTGGCCCCCACGAGTCTTGACTTTGGGGAAATCTTGCCAGCTTTCTCTTTCCCGTGTCTCGCCTTATAGTCCAGCTCTCAGGGGGCATTTAGGAGAGGGCAGAAGCATGGCAAGACTAGTCTAAGCTTCTTGACCCTGAGCTGGTGACAGTCCCAGGGTGTGGCACGCTGTGTTCACCTGTCAGATGCTTACATGTAACTGAGCACTGCAGCTCGTATTAGGCCACCTGTTGCTGACCACCTGGCTCCTTCCTTCCCTCCCAGAATTGGCCATGTCCTGCACTGAAGCACCCTGTGTAAGTATGAAGTTGAATGTGGAATGGAGCTTTCTGGAACTTCTTAATGGAAAGCCCTGCTGCCTCCACTGTCTTTCTCTCTGGCTGTCTCAGTGTGTCCTGCAGGGCCTGTCTTGAAGCTAGGATGCTAGATATGTGTTGTAGGGCCCTGCAGCCAGCACCGGTCCCTCCTGAGTAGGTCCTGTGACCCACATGGCCTGGCCCAGGAGAAGTCTGTGCTGGAGCTGGGAGGAGGATTCTGGTCACACATCAGTCAGAAGTGGCAGCAGCCAGGAGCCAGCTTTTCCCCAAATCCTTCACAGACAACACCTGTAGCCAAACCCGCCATGGCTGGGAATGATGACCCTTGGCAAGCACTAGGCCCGGCACTGGGACTACTGCCTTTTCTTCCACAGTTCCCTGAAGGTCACGTTCCTGTGTGTCCATTTGTAAGAGCAGAACTGAGCACCCTGAGACTAGAAACTGCCAAGGGTTAAGAAGGGCAAGGTCCAGCAGTGGAGGGGCCTGTGTGGAAGGGTGGGTGGTGGCAGGGAGAGGCATCAAGCCCGGAAGCAGAAGGCCAGGCTGAAGCACTGTGTGGTAGTGTGCACTGTATGGTAGTGTGCACTGGCTTAGAGTTGAGAGGGTCACTCGGGGCATTTACAGAGACACTGACTGTGGACTAAGGTCATGACCACCTGACACCATGTTGGTGTTGAGAAGAGGTGAACCTGGATACTGTCCTGACATGATGTCCAGCAGCTCAGAGGATGAAACCTCAGCAAACCTGACAGTCACATGACCCCACCAAAACTTTGGTGCCATGGCTTGTGACAAGCCAACATAAAGATTGTAAGCCTCTGGGATATTCTTCTCTGGTGCTCAGAACATCACAGTGGGGTAACTATGTGGCCCTGGAGGACAGGGAAGGCAGCAGGTCTGAGCAAGTTCACCCACAGCCTGGCTGAAGCTGCCGCTCCTGGCCCTGTGTCAGTGGGCTGGACCCAGTGGCAGCCAGAACTGCAGGAGACAGATGACTCACATCGACTAATAATGGCACACACTAATAGTTTGTTGTTGTGATGTCTTTGTAGTTGCTGCTGCCTGTGCTGCCTAACCCAGTGTCTTAACTGTCCTCAGTAACACGGGGTTCTCGCTGACCTGCCCCTGCCTACTTGTGCCCCTGTGGGTAGAGACCAAGCTGGCATCCACTAATGCAGTGGCTCTGTGTACTCTGCAGGCTGTGTCATCACCATCTCTGGACGTATGACCTTCACTAGCAATAAGTCCATGGAAATTGAGGTCCTGGTGGACGCCGACCCTGTGGTGGACAACTCACAGAAGCGATACCGGGCCGCCAGTGCCTTTTTCACCTATGTGTCCCTGAGCCAGGATGGCAAGCCACTGCCTGTACCTCAGCTTGTGGTAAGTGTCCTAAACAGGGCAGGACCTAGGGCTGTGTCATGGTCTGTGCTCAGGTCTAGTGAAGTCCCACAAAGAGGTACTTTGTAAGCTGCAGGCCATAGGGTGGGCAGATGGGTCAGACCTCTCTGAGCTGGCACGGTGCCTGGGGGGCTCCTGGCATTGTGTACATGTGCCAGAGTGGGATCTTAGAAACATCTCAAGCTTTGTGTTCTCCAGCTCGTCAGGGAGCCTGGGAGGACCGAGGGGTGCGTTCTCCCAACAGGACTGTGGCGTTTTATGTCACCTGATGCAAAGCAAGCTTCGGTTCTATACTTCTAGTGGCTCATGCAGATTGAGGAGGGGGTAGCCCACTGATGAGCTGTGTGATCTTAGGCATGTACCTTCTATGTAGTATGTGTCACATGAGATAGGTAAGAGCGGCCTGACACTGTTCACAACTTCCTGGAGCCCTCCTCCCAGAGGGTCATCAGGAGAACAAGGAGATGGCTGAGAACATCAAGGGCAGGGAGTAGGGGCACTTCAGAGTGCTGATCAGCAGCTACAGATTTAAGTTCCTTCACAAGGCTTTACTAGAGACCTGGGGCTGGGAAGCAGGGAGGCAGTGCAAGGCAGGGACATGCAGGAGCAGAAGGCAGGAGCTGATAAAAACAAAACAAAACAGACCTAGGACCAAGTTCTTTCTGTCCCGTGAGGGCTTGAGGTCTCCAGGACTACTCACATGGGCACAAGATGAGGCGACTTCAGTGCTGGGTGGGTGTTCTGCATCTTGACAGGCTCAGTCTGTAAGTAGAGAAGTCAGATGCTGCTGTGGGTGTGGTCACATATCCCTGCACAGAACCATGAGTTCTCCTTCCCAGCTACATGGTCCAGTGCATCCTGTAGCACCTTCTTTGGGGTTCCCAGAACTGGAAAAGCCCAACACCGAGACCAGGATGGGCTCTGGAAGATAGGCCTGGGTTTTTACCCATGTGCCCTTCTTCTGTTGAATCCAACCCCAGGGGTAGAGCCTGGGGACCAGGCCCATGACCTTCACTGAACCAGTAAAAAGCTGCATCCTGGGCAGCACAGGAGCTGTACTGACCCGAAGAGAGGAGGCACCAGGACAGGCAGGACCAGGCAGAGAGTGTGGGAGGTTCTGCTCTGGTGTCTGATGGTACCTGGTGTGGATCCAGGCACTCTACACAGAGGTGTGCTAGGCCCCACTGATGTGGGTGAGAACAGCTGGCAAGGGCAAAGGGAAAGATTCTGGAGACAGACTCTCTGGGTTTGGGTGTGCTTGGGAACCAGCCTCACATGCACAAGTCCTAGCCCTCGGTACATACGTGTACTGCACACAGCTACGCGAGTGTATGCACTGCCCCTCCTGCCCCCGCCTGTCCCCACCCCCATTGCTAGCCATCTTCAAGCTCCTGACTATTTTTAGCTCCCTCTCCAGGGCCCTGCTGACATGGAATGCAGCCGTGTTTGCTTCTGTGGAGGTGTTTCCTGATGTGGGGAGGGCTTGTGTGCCAGGGTCCCTGCAGCTGCTGTCATGCCCAGGCTGACTGTCATTAGTACAGGCGAGCCTGGGCCGGAAGCATGGCCTACACCTTCCGCCACTCATCCTCACTGTGACAGTGCCCTCTGACCACAGGCTTCTGACTAGAACTGTGCATAGTGGCCAGTGGGAAGGCATTGTGGGAGAGCTGCCCTGGTGGTTTAGGGTCTGTGCCTCCCTAGGCACCCAGTGCCTGCCTCTACTGTCTGATTTGTTTCTCCCTTTTTGGCCAAGGTAAGGAAAGTTCTTTGAGAAAGGTAAGAACCATATAGAATTGGTGTTGGGTTGAGGATGTCTCTGGCCCCTTGTATGGGCAGCACTTGCCTCAGTTAGAGTGCCACACCCGAGACACCCCTCACCCCCCCAAAGATGCACTCTGTAAACCAGAGAATGCCCAACCTGGGTCTAAAGAGGGAGGGGCACACAAAGCAGATTTGATTTATATGTTCTCAGAAAATCTGGATCTGACTCCAGAACCAGCTGCTCTGTCACAGAATGTCCCAGCCCATGCTGGGTATACCATGAATGGCACACTGGCAGGCAGGACCAGACCCTGCCTTAGTCAGCAGCCCTAAGGTGATGAGAACGTGTGATACAGGTTCAAATGGAGACAGTGAAGATATAGGGTTGTGGCCAACTTTTTTCTCCTTCCAAATGAGGCTTGCTCATAGTCAGAGGAGCTCAGCCAAGGGTCAGTGAAATGTGCAGGATTTTTGTCTTCTCAACTGTAGCATGCCTCTTCACCCAGTACAGAAGATCAGATCCCTGGGGCAGTGAGCCAGGTTTGCCAAAGACTTGCTGTGAGCCTGATAGGAGTCACTTTCCATGGCTATGACAGAACATCCGAGGAAAAGAGCTGCTCCTTTTTGTTTTTGTGTTTTGGTTTTGGGGGGCTTATGATTTCAGATGGTTCAGTCCATGGTGCCTTGGCTCTGTCACTGTGGGCCTAGGGAAGGTAGAGCATCCTGCACAGGGGAGAGTGTGGTAGAATAGACCTGCTTCTCTCTGTCAGCAAGAGAGAGCATGCAGGGGGGACTAGACGAGGCACCATCGGAAGTGCACACCCCGACACCCACGTCCTCCAAGGAAGCCCACCTTTCAAAGATGCGACCACTGGAGACCACATGTCCCTTATGTGATGGTCTTCAGAACTGTCCTCAGCAGGGATGCTGCCTGCTTAGAAAGAGGGTGGCCACTGAGGCTACCCTGATGCCACAGCCATCCCTCATCTCTGGGAAAGGTGAACATGGAGGGTCTAAGTGGAAGGGCAGGTGGTCAGGGTCCTTGGTACTGGCCATGGAACATGGAGTCTTCACCATGCACGCTGGAGTTAGGAGATGCCATTGTCAGCCTTACAGGAAGACCATACAGTGACTTTCCAGATGTCCTAGCTGTCAGGCCAGGAGAGGGTGGCTTACTGCTTCAAGACCTCTGTTGAATCAGACCTGCTGATTTGGTTCTGGGAGCGTTGGCCTCAGTTCAGGTTCTGGGACAGACATCTGCAATAGGGCCTGCAGCCAGAGCCTCCAGTGTGACAGAGAACCTGTCAACTCTCTCAGACACTGGCTCTGCTCTGCCTGCTCCATGCATGGAACTTTGTATCAACCCCAGCTGATTTCAGAACCACATTGCCTCTCCCAGGGGGCTGCACTGTACCAGCTGGTACTGACTGTCTAGATGTTTAATCCCATGGCCTCTATAATTTACACAGAGGGTTTGAAACCTAGTTTCTCTCTAGCCTATCTATCCTAGGCTCAGCATAGACACCCAGAATGCACCCCCAGTTCCTACCCTTGTGACTTATTCTGCCACTTTATCCCCCATCCTCAGTGAACACATTTGCACAGTGGGTACAGAGGTAGCTCCACAGTCTACCTCAGCTAGCCATTGAGGTGTGACATGTGACCAGTGCCCTGTCAGCCTTCTGCCAGGAGGTCCCACCCAGGGGCTCCACTCAGGCCAGTCCAGTGGAGTGCATTGGAACAGGGGTCTGTCACCTCCAGTCATGATGCAAGGGGCACTAGCCCCAGAACAGTGGAGGGTGGAGGGTACACACCCTCAGTGTGATGGGGTGAGCCCTGCCAGCACAGGGGTCAGGAGGGCAACTATACAAGGAGGCCCACCCTTCAGGTTTCCAGAAGGCATGGGAAGGAGAATGTGTCACAGCCCACTCACTCCACTGCCTCAGGAAGGAAGTATTAAGGTCAGGAGGCAAGGTGAGGCCTAGACCACTAAGACAGATTTTATGGCGGCCAAATCTGGCTCATCATATATCCTGGGGCAGGATACCCCCAACCCCAGTCTTGAGCCTACAGCACACTGTTAGTACTCCATATTAGAGTGCTGTGGTCAAGGCCCTCAGACAAGACACACCCCTGAGCTCTGTGTGCAAAGGTTCAGAGAGTGAGTTCTGGGAGCCTGTAGTGGGGAGGTGCGGAGAGAGTGTCCTCCCCGCTCGTGCATGTGTACACAATGTAGAGTCAATAACACACACCACTGCCAGGAGGAAGCCTGGTTCTTAGGCAGTTTCCTGGCTACAACCACTCACATGTGTGTCGTTATTGCTGGCTCTGCCAAGCCTGCTGGAGTCGATTGGCAGATGGTATCAGTGTTTGAATCTGGACATGAAGGCCATACACACCTGTGTAGATTAAGGCTTCCTAGCCTGGCAATTGTGGTGCATACTTTTAATTCCAGCACTTGGGGAGGCAGAGACAGGCAGATCTCTGTGAGTTCAAGGCCAGCCTGGTCCAGGGCTACACAGAGAAACCCTGTCTCAAAAAAAAAAAAAAGACTTCCTTGTTTTGATTATTCATTCTGCTGGACCCAGGTCCAGTTCTTGCCTCCACCAAGATGGAAAGGACCACAGGGCAGAGCCTGAGATGAGACCATAGCTCTGGCTGGGACCTAGCCAATGAACTGCCCTTGTTATCTTGGTTGTTGTGGAGACAGCTAACATGGGAGCTATGAACATAGCTTCAGAGACTAACAAGCCTGTGCCCATGGGAGAGGCCCTCCGAGAGGCTGGCTCCTCCCCTCTGCACAGCTGATCCCCTGCCAGCAGCTTCTTGGTGGCCTTTATTTTTATATTTATTTATTTATTTGGTTTTTTTTCGACACAGGGTTTCTCTGTAGCTTTGCAGCCTGTCCTGGAACTCCCTTTGTAGACCAGGTTGGCTTTGAACTCACAGAGATCCACCTGCCTCTGCCTCCCGAGTGCTGGGATTACAGGCGTGCGCCACCATCGCCCGGCTATTGGTGGCCTTTATACAGGGGATTTCTCAGCCATGTGGGAACGATATATACTAGGTACGAGCCCATCCCTGCAGACAGGAGGAACCCCTGGTGAGGGTTCTCCATGGTGAGGTTTCTGCAGGAGGCCCTAGAATTGGCCAAGCAGCTGTTCAGGCAGTAGTGCGCATTCTGCCTTCCAGGTGCCTGGCCCTGCAGTGGTCAGACTCAGACAGACCTGGACTGAGTTACTCTCTCCATCCTTCTCACTGGGGGACAGTGAGTCCTGTGCTGAGTCTGACTGTCTGAGGGCCCTTCCACATACGGCAGTCCCTCAGACCACACTAATCAGAAAAGTTTCCCTTGATTTTTGTGAGTGTCCCAAGACCCTCATGGTTCTCTCCCAGTGAGTCATGGGAGAGAGTGCACTGCGTGGCTTCCTAACTAAGGTTTGTGTCCCTCAGGCTAGCAGGAAGGTCTTTTGTCACCACTGGAAACCTCCTTTGACCAGACACTCACTAACTACAAAAAGGACAAGCTGTGGAGTGCAGAGGGTAGATCTCAGCCACTCAGCCTCTGTGCTGTGCTCTGAACGTGTGTTCTTGAAGCATAGAATACACAGAGTGGAAAACACTTGGTTTTCAGCATGAGGCTCCAAAAGCCACAGGCTCCCCTCTGGTGGAAGCAGGCCCAGAAGATGGCACTTGGCAGGTCTGTGGAGGAGGGAGGAAAAGATGCAGATTGAGGCCTGGAGCTGCCAGGCAGGGGGAGGGCTTGGCACTCAGTGCCAGGCGGAGCTCTGAGTGTCCAGAAGGCAGTGTACCTTTAACCTATGGCTGTGGGGCATCACCTCTGAGTAGACAAGCTGCCCTCAAGACCCAGCTGACTTAGATGACCCCCAGGCCATCTGGCTCTCCTCCCAGGCCACTGCCTTGAGCTAGCAGTGGTTGCCTCTTCCAATACCCTCCAGCCCCAGGAGTAGACGTGGCCTCAGGATGACTCTACAGATGCTCATGCCTATGAACACATGTGAGGGACACGTATGCTAGGCCCCACCGGGAGTCCTCTAGACTTCTTATTTCATGTGTCCTCGAGTGTCCTCCAGAGTTCTTATTTCATGGTGAGGAAGCCTAGCAATAGTGCATGTGAGACTTCCCAACCAGGTCCATGGACCCAGACTCCTGCTGGGTCACCTCTCTGTCCTTCCCAGCAGGCAGGTGCCTTCCATTCTCAGTCCCCCTTTGTCTCACCTTTTGCTTTTGGCATGGCATGGGAACCTGCTTGGGGCTGCAGGTAGGTACTCTAGCAGTTGAGAGCTGCCCATGGCCCTGTGGTCAGCTGCTCCTTTCTTCGCACTGGCAGCCTTAGGTCTCCCATGGAAAAGCTTTTGCCTCCTCCCCAACCCCCTAGCTCCATGAAAAATGGCACAGCCAGCACCGTGTGTTTATTACTTTGCCCATGGAGGGCGTCAGGCTACAGGAATTGGCAGCTGTGTCATGGTGAGGGCTGTGCACAGGGAGCCATCTGTCTCTGTCCGCTCCAGACCCAGCAGGGACATGGAGGTTCTATTAGTCACTGGGTAGGAAAGCCTACCAGCCCCTTTGAGCAAGGAGCCTTGTTTCCACATGAGACAGACCTTGCCTGCCTGCCTGCCTCTGTGGTTTCCTCTAGCTGGCAAGTGGGAAGGGTCCTTGGCTCTGGGACTGATCCTGCACAGCTAGGACCTCTAGGGGAGGGGGGCCTGTGTCGTCTTGGGATGGTGGTGAGGCAGAATTTGGCTCTGGCCTGCTTGCATTCCCATCTCTGAGCACAGGATACTGAGTGCGAGCCACAGTCCCTAGAGGGAAGAGCAATGGGGCAGTCCGTCCATAGGCACCTTCCTCATAGGCTCCTGCAAAGCCTTGGCCGCACTCTCCTGGCCACCCTCCCACACATCCATCACCACGCAGCATTCATCTTGGCTGAGGGCAGATCCTGGTGATGAGGTCACTGCCGATATTAAACATCAGAGACTCATCAGAGAAGCCTCAAGGCCAGGTGCCAGGCCCCAGCTTTGCCCTCTGCCCTAAGCTGACGGCTACAATTTCCTATACTTTGGCCCGTGCCCTCCTTGGGTCCTACCATCAGTGCCCTAGTGAGCCACCAAGGCCTGCTGGCTGTTGAGGCTGTGAGGGTGTGATAGAGAATGGCTCAGACAGCCTCTGTCACAGCTGGGCATGGGCACCTCCCCTGTCCCTGCACTGATGTCTGTCACCTCCCCTGTCCTTGCACTGATGACACCCAATGTGATGTCTGCATACTGTTTCAGTTGGCAATGATTCCCACATGAAGCCCTCCCTTAATCCCTCTCCGACTTCATTGTCTGGAAGGAAGTTTCCTCACATGCTCAGGAGTGTGAGGACGATGGCCCAGGGTCTGGCTTTTCCTGGTGTGATGTTTGCTGACTCTGAGAATTCGGAGGGCCTGGTATTCAGTACAGAGGTAAACCTGGGCTCTGCTCCCATGCCTGGCCCGCTTGCTGGGACTGTAGCTCATTGTATTGGCTGTGGACGTTCTGCGTTACTGCTGTCCACCTCTGAGCTCTAGGAGCCTGGAACCCCTGGTGACGGGCTCAAGGAGGACACTGCCTAAGTGAGGAGAGTTGGGCCTGGGGCCAGGGACTCAGTGGGGAGCCCACAGGGGATGGAAGAGTCACACTGGCCCCAGGTGGCAAGCACCCAGGAACCTCTGCCTTTATGTGCACTGGAGTCCTCCTGTAGTTAAAAGAGGAGGAGCCAATTCAACTGGGAGGAACTTAAGATCTAGGAAACCAGCTCTTCTCCCACAGATACAGATGACCAGGGGGCCCCAAAGAGGGGCTCTGTCTGTGGGACAACAAGGCACAGATGGCAGACACAGGCAGGCCATAGCTCAGGGGTGACATAACCCCCACATGCCTTCATTGGATGTGCTGAGAACACACTGAGGTCAATACTTGAACATTCCAGTCCAGCTCCCAGATGTGCAGTAGGACCTCGACTCCATGCATGCAGCATGGCCCACCCAGGTGAGGGCAGTGCAACTGTCTCCTGGTGTCCGGAGCTGAGGACAGCCGTGTGGAACACGAGTGTAACAGCCCCAGCTCAGCACCTTTAGCCCCCCGGAAACCTGCAAAATTAAATCCAGACCACCCCTCTACCCTGTGAGGACTAAGCTTCATGTGCTGGGGTTAACTCAGAGTAGGGAGGAGAGTGAAAAGGGGCCTGCCTTGGAGTCCCTGCACACACTGGGAACCAAGGCAAGGACAGCAGCCTCCATAACAAGCTGGAGACAGCACCACTACAGGGAGATGAGAAAGTGAAGCCCAGAGAGGTTGCATAAGTGCCCAAAGTAGCACAGCAGGTGAGTGGCAGAGCCTCCACTTAGACTCCTGCACTGTAGCTGCCTGCAGATCAAGGGTAATCAGCAGGAATGTGTAAGACAGGAAACCCAAGGGTCTCTGTGGTGAATGAGGTCTGTCCTCTGAGAACAAGCCTAGAGCCCTTCTGGACTCCCTGCTGTCTCTTGGGTGAAGATACCCTCCCACTGTGGGCACTGGCCTGCCTTCTGAGGAGTGCAAAGCTCCTGTGCAGAAGCACCAGGCCCATGTGCTGTGGCTCATCTGTCCAAGTACACACCGGGAACCGGTGCCCCTCCCCCTACAGGGGCCCTAGGTCTGACCTCTTCCTCACCCAGGCAGCTTCTTCCTTGTGCCAAAGTCATGAGAGATCCCAGCCTGCTAGAAACCAGAGGTAGTTATAACTCAGAACACCCATAGCCAGAGTAAAAAACCATAGACGAGGGGACTCATAACCGACAACACAGTACCTCTGGGCTGTGGAGGCCAGAAAAAGAGCATGTGAGCAGGTGGCTAAGCAGAAAGCATGGTACCAACAACCCCTGACTAATGCTGGAACAGTGTTTCAGCACTGGACAAAACAGTGTGGGAAAGCCTGAATTTAGCCAGTTTAAGCAAATGATTTCTGATCTTAGTGTCAATGTACATTGTTTTCTGTGAGAGACAGTGTGTAGATGCTTACGCCATGGGCCCTGGCTGTCAGGAAAGCAGTGTGTAGCACGGGCATTGCTCTGTGCTTTTTATTTGGCACCCTATGTCCTCTAGGAGGAGCATTCTCCCACGTAAGGTAACTGTAATTAAGCTTTTGTATGGTTGGGCGGCGGTGGTGGTGGTGGTGGTGGTACACACCTTTAATCACAGCGCTCAGGAGACAGGGCCAAGCGGGTCTCTGAGTTTGAGGCCAGCCTGGTCTACAGAGCGAGTTCCAGGACAGCCAGGGCTAAGTTCTGTGTATGCACTGAACAGTGCGCACAGGAACCAGAACCCCGGTGGAAAGCATGCCCATGTCTTAATACCTCAAGTCCCATTGGCTCCCAGCTGGCACAGCCTGGACAGTTTACACCTGGTGACATTTAGAGAGCAGTTTTGGGGAAGGCTGGAGGAAGGAAATATTTAGTGTGACATTAAGTCCTCTGGTTGGTGGTTCTCCTTTGCCAATACACCAAATGTCTATAAAGCATGTAGGCCTAAAAATAGCTGCCAGGACTTGGTGTCATTCAGGATGAAGGGCACCTGCCCCATTTCCTTGGCTTTTGGATACCCTCATAATGTCACAACGAAATGGCATCCCAGCAGAATTAGTACAGCTCATTAAACCCAGCTCCTTGGCCAGGGCAGTGCCAGATGGAACTTTAGACAGGACAGATCAGACTCAAAAGGGACCACCCAATTGCTGCTGCCATGACATCTGCCCAGGGGCTCATAGTGAAAGCAGGCCACTCCTGAAAATGAAGTCCCAGCAGGCCAGTAGGCACAAATCGGGACCATCCCTGAGGAAAACCCAGCCTGCAGCGAAATCCCTCCGGCCAGTTGGTCCTGCCGCTGATGCTGCCGCTCCAGCTGCTTAGGTTGCTCAGCTCCAGGTACCACTTCTGAGGATGTCACAGTCCATGCAGGGTGAGGTGGTAGTCCCTCCCATTAAAGCAAAGGTTTACCTCAAGGCCACAGCCCACATAGCACCCCCCCCCCTTCCCTTGGTGACAAAGGCTGGACAGTTGTTCCCGGGAGTGGCGCAATCCCTCTTTGTGGACACTTGGCCCCCACACAGAACTCCTAACCTCACAGTCCATCGCCAGAGACTCTGGGCTTCCGACTCCACAGACTGTGGGAGGTGTTTCAGGATACTTGTGCGGGGCACCTTGAAGCCCCTTGGCAGAGGTCCTTAGCACTCTCCAGGAACAGTGCAGAGTACCCATGAGCTCTCTGGTGTCTCTAACATGCCCTTTTTTGTGTATGTCACAGCCTGAGACTGAGGATGAGAAGAAGCGCTTTGAAGAAGGCAAAGGCCGCTATCTGCAGATGAAGGCGAAGCGACAGGGCCACACAGAGCCTCAGCCCTAGGTGTCTTCCTCCTGCCCCTGGGGTCAGCACAGTTGTGGCAACAGCCCCATGTGCAGTCACTTAGAAGTAACCCCCTTGGCCAAAACCCCGTTTTCCGCTGAGAGCTGGTGTTGTGAAGTATTGTGTGGCAGTGTTACCTATGCCCCATTCCCAAAACCTGTGCACCAAAGCTTTATTTATACCCCTCCAGTAACTGCTCCCTAGTGTTGTCCCAAAGGCCACCATGGACACCAGAGCACTGAATGGTCTGTGAAGGAATCAGCACCACTAATAAAGCTGCTGTCTGGCTGGACCCATGAAGCCTAGTAGTCATTTGTTTGGGATGGGTGGGTGGGGTCTGTTTTCTCACAGGGGTGGGGGGTGGGGTGGTCTGCCTCCTCTGTGCAGCCTCAGCCCTCCATTCTTGGGGCCCACCGCCTTCCTCCCAGGCCTTACCCTCCCAGCATCAGCTCTGGAAACTCAGGTGCACTTGGGGCCTTGCATCCTAGTGGGAATCATGGGACCCCACTGCCCCTATAGCTTCCAAAGGGTGCTGCCTCAGCCTCGTGTGCATTCCCTCCTTGCCCTCTCCATGCTTAAGGGCCTAAGCAGGAGATGGATGGAAAGAATCTGCACTGCCTGGTTCGAGCTCCTGGAAAGAGGGCCTAGATTTCACATCTGCTGGGAGACTGTGTGTCCATGGAGTCAGGGTGTGGCTGTGTAACTGCAGGTAGGTGTACATGGGGTGTGTGTGTGTGTGTGTGTGTGTGTGTGTGTGTGTGTGTGTGTGCGCGCGCGCTCGCGCGCGCCAGTTTTACAGTATGCATATGTGGTATGAGGTTCTGTGCCCATGCATCCATGCTGCTGTATGTAGCAGTGGATGTTTGCTATGGAGGTATCTGTGTCATCAGGGTATATGTGTGCTTGTGGTACAGCTGCCTGGGGGGAGGGTGCACAAATAGCCACCAAGGCCTCTCCAGGGGCCAGGGCTCCACCCCCTGCCCACCAAACAGCCAGAGGTGGCGCCTGGGATTATCCCTGAAGCCCAAACATCTGTCCCACCACATGGAGGAGGCCAACTGTCCTGCCAGCAGCTGCAGCCTATCACACAGCTCCCTGAGGCCCCTGGAGGAAGAACCGCTCCAGATGTGCAGAAACACCCGCCAAGAGCTCAGCTTCGGAATCTGTCTCGGCCTGGGTCCCAGAAGACATGCTTACTTCCTGCCTGGAAGTAGGGGAGGGAACCAGCTCTCCCACATACAGTCATATCAACTCTGCCTGTCCCTCAGGTCCCTAGACAACTTCGAGGTCTCCAGCCTATGCCACAAGGATACCTTTGATGTGATGAGGCCATTCTCAGGGGCCAGCAGAAAGGACACTACCAAGATACGTGAACCCAGACCCAGCCACACCATCCTTAGCAGGACCCAGACCATTTTTGCATGTCCTTCATAGACACAGCATTAAAATGCCACACTTGATTACAACTGCCCTCTGCTGGCAATCTATTTATAACCAGGGTTGCCTGCATGGGAGCCCTGACCACTCCCAGAAACCCTGGGGAGTGTCAGAAGGCACACATGGAACCATCCCAGGCCCTGCATATTAATATGAACCATTCCTCTATTAAAAAAAATCAAGACTTCTGTCTCAGAGGACTGACCCTAAGGCCCACCTGGCACCACAGGGTATAGAAGGTAAGCTACTGAGTAAGGGTAGATTACAGGACAGCTACTAGATTGCAGTTAATGTCGGCCCTGGGTATCCATCTTCCCGAGAGCACACAGCTCTCTGGCCCAGGGAGGCTAAAGGTTGGTCCTGTCCCACATAGCCCTGAGTGGCCCAGAAGAGTTTGTGCCATCGTCTCATCTGGATGGGAGGCCAGGATCTCAGCTGCATTCTGACTGGAGAGGTTTTAAGAGCTCCCATGGAGAACAGGACATTTCCCTCTGCGTAGGAGCAGGAGGACTGTAGGGGTGACTTGCCTGTGCCCCACCACAAGTGTTGACAGAAGGTGGGTTCCAGGAGGGGAGGAAGAGTCAGGAGTCAGGCTTCAAATCCTTGCTTTTGCCCATCAGCTTGGTTGGTCAGCGTCTCAGAGGGGACAGGGCTGGGTCCACGTTGTCACTCTGCACTGTTCGCAGCAGCACCCAAGGCACAGGTATTAAGTTGGAACCTTTGGCTGGCAGAAGCCTGCCTCCTGCTACTCTGATTCCTAGAAGCCGCTAATCCTCAGGCGCATGAATCCCGTCCCTCTTGTCAAGGATGCTAACACCTGACTTGGCTTCCTTCCTGACTCTCCATATCCCCTGCCCTGTGTCCTCTCCATGACCAAGCTCCCCTTTCTCTGGCCTGCGAGCCCCGCCCCTCAACTCCAGGCGGCTTAGAGGAGGCTGCGCGAGTGACCCAGACCCCAGAGGCCCCAGCGTGGGCGGGTCCTGTTGCGCGCTCCAAGGGGCTTCACTGCGGCTGCTGGGGCTACGTGGCTGCTGGGAGTGGGGGGCCAGCGCGACGCGCCCGGGAAGGCGGGGCGCGGCCAGGGGGCGGCGCGGAGGCCCCGGCAGAGGCATGCGCCCTGGACCGCCCCCCCGCCCCCGGCCGCCTGAACGCAGCCAGCCGAACGGCGAGAGCAGAGCGCGGCCGCGGCGGAGGCGGTGCCCAGGGAGGGAGGGCAGGGCGGCGGGGCCGAGCGCAGCGCTCTGGCTATCGGCAGCCGCCGCCAGGATGCCCCGGCCCGCGGGCTGCTCCGCCGCCAGCCACCCCCGCGGCCCTTGGCGGCGGACGCTCAGTGCCGGGGCGTGGGAACCGCAGCCGGAGCCTGAGCCGGAGGCGGGAGCGGGAACAGCGAGCTGGAGCCTTGGGCGCCCGAATGCTGGGTGAGCGCCGCCGCCCCGGCCCAGGGACACCGAAGGGGAAATCCGGGCGGGAGGATTGGACCAGGAGGCGCTGTGACACCTGGTGGGACGCAGGGTCGGTCGGAGTGGCCGTGGGTAGCCTGTGGGGCTGGAACGCCTCACCACCATCAACTTGGGGACCTCCAGGGTAACTTCTCCGAGCCAGCCTCTTCCTCGGCTCCCCGCCTCCAGGGCTGGCAGCGCAGTCCTTGGCGGCTGGCAGCGGGCAGGCGTGGCTACTTTGTGGGTCCCAGGCCCCCATGCCCAGCGCAAACTGAGGTGCGGGTTGAGGCACAGTCCCACCCCTAATCTGGCTCCCCAGGCCGTCGCTTGGACGCGCCCTCGGGACTAGACACTGGAAGACCTACAAGGGCCAGACTGGCAGGGCTGCGCCTTTTAGGGGCGGGCAGAGAAACCAACTGAGCCCCAGGAGACCGAGACCTATAAGTAGGGTGTCAAGGGGCGTGCACTGTGCTCTGTGCTCTGGGCCACCGTCCAGCTGGGCCTTTGGAGACCTTTTGGCAGACCAGAGGCCAGCTAGGAGGTGAAATCACGAAGCGTAGGTTTTTCAGAGACTGGTGGGCGCAGCCGGAACCCGGGGAATCCTTTCAAGTTCTGGGTTCTCTTTGTTGCGCAATACAGCCCCGGGGCTGCGCGGCCTCATTGGCCCTGGGTCGTGACGTCAAGACCCGGCCCTGCCCGCAGACCCTGCAGAGGGTGGAGGCTTCGAGGCCTGGGATGGTCTCTAGATTGTCTCACCTGCTTTGTGCCCTGCTTTGGGGAGGGCGAGTTGTGGGGTTCCTGATAGAGAGGTGGGAAGCATCCTGGAAATGTTGGAGATGCTTGGAATCCGTTGCAGAAGGAGCTTGCTGGCTAGAATGGCCAAATCTCGATGGGGCCCAGTGGAGTCTGGCCCCCAGTGGCTGCTTCTCTAGGATCTGTGGGCATCAACAGCGTGTCCCCACTGCCTCCCAGCACTCCAGAAGAGTCCTCCCCTCCCAGAATACAACCTTCGGGATTCCTGGGGTCAAGTATTCCTGCCCTGGCCCTTTCCTCTCAGCTGCCCTCAGCTTGGAGGTGGCCTTGTTGCCAAAGTTAGGATCTCTCCTGCAGGGATGAGCAGCTCAGGCAGACCTTGCTTCTAGGAGCAGTAAAGTACGTGTTGGGGACTTTTTAGAAGGGCTTGAGACCACGACTCTAGTGTTTGATGCCTGCAGTTTGAATTCTGGCTTGGGTACATAAAGATGTTGGCAGGTGATCTCATATCTCTCTCTCTCTCTCTCTCTCTCTCTCTCTCTCTCTCTCTCTCTGCCTCCATCAAAATGCCTCTCTGTAATAGGGATGGCAGCAGTACCACCCATTAAAGATGCTGGAGAAGTGTGCTTTCCTCCCTTACCCACTGGTATCCTTCTGTCTTGTAGACCACTGAATTGAAGCCTGGGTGAGGGCCCCAGGCTCGGCCCTACTCCATGTGATCCTTTAATCTAGGAAACTGTTTACTCACTGCTCACCATGCCTCTGACTCCACTCTAAGTACTTAGCCAACTCTTTTCAAGAAAGGCACTGTCATGATCTTTGGATTAGAAAACTGAGGTGCAGGAGTATCAAGTAACCAGCGGGGAGCTGGGGCTGGACTCCAGCTTCCTGAGTCGAGCCCACAATTCTCTCTCTCCTCACCTCTCCTCTCCTCTCCTCTCCCCCCCACCACCTCTCTCTCACCTTGTAGTCTGCAGCTGAGGAGGTTGGCTCGACCCAGATGCTGTGGTGGAGGGTACAATCTGATAGGGCCACCCTGCCACCCACACTAGTTTCTGCAAGCATGGACCTAATAAATGTTTGGGCAGAACATTCATTGCCCTTCCTGCAGCAGACTACAGTAGACTCAACCCTGGGTCAGAGTCTGGGCAGGCCTGGGGCAGACACACAAAAGCGAATGAACAGAATCCACAGCAGGCTGAAAACTATATAGACAAGAACTGAGTGTGGTGCTTTGATACCAGCACTGGGCAGGCAGATCTCTGGAAGTCTAAGGCCAGCCTGGTCTACAGAGCAAGCTCCAGAACAGCCAAGGCTGCACAGAGTGACCTTGTCTCAAAACACTTTTTTTTTTTTTTTAAAGAAAAGAAACTGTAGACAAGACCAGCAGAGAATGTCTGCTCAGTTGGTCAGGACAACTTGGTTTTCCCGGCTTGAGAGCTAGAGTCCTGGTTAAGGCTGCAATTGCCCATCTGCCCCCAGCTGGAGGTGCTGTGTGAGGCTGGGTGTGTAGTAGTCCTGAATAGCTAATAGGACTGCAGATAGCCTTCTCAGCACGGGGATCCTCCCCAAGCTGTCTGCTCCATGAAGCAGTGCTCCACACAGGGAGCTGGAAGAGCTGGCAGGCTGGTAGAGGGAGGGGTAGGAGGGACTGCCAATCAGCCTTCTAGCAGGGAGGGTATGGTACCTCCCTGCATGTTTAACCTCCTCCTGCCTAGGATCCTGTGCCCCTCACTCCAATCTGAAGGCAACTGGTAGTTAAGGTCTGGGCTCTAAGGTGACTCCAGGCCAACACTAGTCCATAGAACCCTCTGGGTGAGATCCAGGCCCAGGATATGGTCCTAATTACTACCTCATAGTACCCACTATGTGTGGAACCTAGCTCCCAGCATGCTGTTGTCCCTCCACAGCATAGGCTGTGTGATACCTGGGCCCTAGGCTGTGTGCTGTCTATCCACTTAGCTTCCCCACAGAAGCTACATCACGAGTGGGAACACATGGTGAGAGGGCTTGCTGTGAGACACACCTGGGACACACCTGGGACACACAGCAAGTTCCAGGCTCACCAGGGATGCATAGTTCCTGTCCCTTAGAAACCCAGACTAAGGATGGAGAGATGGCTCAGTGGTTAAGAGCACTTTCTACTCTTGCAGAGGACTCAGGTTCCGTTCCCAACATCCACATGGTGGCTCACAACTGTTGTTGGAATCTAGATGGTCTTTTGATACAAAACAAAACAAAACAAAACAAAACAAAACAAAACCAAAATAACCCAGAGCCAGATATCAGGGTGAAAGCTGAAAGATGAAGCAGAGCCAGCCACAGCCACCACCTGTTACCTCACCAACTCCATGAATCCCCAGACTGAAAGCCTCTGAGTCCTCACCTGAAAGGGTCTCAGCTGAACTGCCTTAGTTCCTGTTTCCTCGCCCTTTATACACCTTTCTCCACCCAGCCATGTCACTTCCTGGGATTAAAGGTGTGTGCCAATACTGCCTGTCTGTTTCCAGTGTGACCTTGAACTCACAGAGATCCAGACAGATCTCTGCCTCCTGAGTGACAGGATTAAGGGTGTGTGCCACCACTGCCTGGCCTCTGTCTAATCTAGTGGCTGGCTCTGTCCTCTGATCCTCAGGCAAGTTTATTAGAGTACACAATACATCACCACACACATCTGTAACTCCAGTTCCAGGGGACCCAACACCCTCTCCTGGCTTAGGAACACATGTGGTGTACAGGCAAAACATTTCATAGGGTATAAAATGAATAAATCCAAAGAGAAACAGTCCATGCATAAAGTAAATATTAAAAAGAAAGGGGAAAAGGAACTCAGAAGGTCAGAAGTGAGTGGAAATGAGGGAATGTGCACTTACCCTGTATACCACCCTTTGGGCTTCCTGCCCAGTAAGTAATAGATTCTTCTGAGACAACAGCAGCCTGGTGTAAGCCAGGCCCACATGGGTAGTGACAGGGCAGGACTCTTCGGTCTCCCATCCGAGAGCTCCAGTGTTGCTGGTCTCTGATATCTCACTGAGTGCTCATTGCTCCCTCCCCAGCTGCTTGTCATCTCTGGCCTCACCAAGACCCCACATGTGAGAGCTGCTGCATTGGGAGGAGGAGGAGGAGGAGGAGGAGGAGGAGGAGGAGGATGCCACAGCCACTTGCCAGCTCCGGTCTGCACCATGAGTGATGAGCGGCGACTGCCTGGCAGTGCGGTAGGCTGGCTGGCGTGTGGAGGCCTGTCGTTGCTAGCCAATGCCTGGGGCATCCTCAGTGTGGGTGCCAAGCAGAGGAAGTGGAAGCCACTGGAGTTCTTGCTTTGCACCCTGGCAGCCACCCACATGCTCAACGTGGCGGTTCCCATTGCCACATATGCTGTTGTGCAACTGCGCAGGCAGCGTCCCGGCTACGAGTGGAACGAAGGTCTCTGTAAGGTCTTTGTATCCACCTTCTACACCCTCACCCTGGCCACCTGCTTCTCCGTCACCTCCATCTCCTACCACCGCATGTGGATGGTCCGCTGGCCCGTCAACTACCGGTGAGCACGAGGCAGGGCAGTGTATCTGTGTATATGGCTGTGCTTTGCCAATTTGGGTGAGAAGGTTGAGGGCTGGCACGGTCCAGGGCTGCTAGGGGCATGTATGTAGAAGATGAGTGTCACAATACAGAAATGCCTGAAGAGAGGGACAGGGGCACCAGTGGCTTTTCACTGCAGGGCAAGGCCCTGCTGCGCTGGCTGGGTGGAGACTACAGTGTCAGTGGGGAAGGGTGGTCAGGACCCTCTGTGGTCCCTTAGAGGTCAGTGAGTAACACCAGGATTCTCTATCCTGCCCTGCTCCATGCCAGGCTAAGCAATGCCAAGAAGCAGGCGGTGCACACAGTTATGGGCATCTGGATGGTGTCCTTCATCCTGTCGGCCCTTCCTGCTGTTGGCTGGCACGACACCAGTGAGCGTTTCTACACCCACGGCTGCCGCTTCATCGTGGCTGAGATCGGCCTTGGCTTCGGAGTCTGCTTCTTGCTACTGGTGGGTGGCAGCGTGGCCATGGGCGTGGTCTGCACAGCCATTGCCCTCTTCCAGACACTGGCCACGCAGGTGGGGCACCGAGCTGACCGCCGTGCCTTCACTGTGCCCACCATCGTGGTGGAGGATACACAGGGCAAGCGTCGCTCCTCCATTGACGGTTCGGAGCCTGCCAAAACCTCGCTGCAGATTACGGGCCTGGTGGTCACCATCGTGGTCATCTATGACTGCCTCATGGGCTTCCCTGTGCTGGTGGGTGAGGTTGTTGGGTAGGGTGCCTGTCATGGATGTGGCTTCTAGGACAGCCTAGGGACTGGGCATCAGGTGGCTGAAACCTCAAACCTGACTTCCGAGCTGTGAATTATTACTCCGATTTTACAGATTTGGAAAGCAGAGTTCAGAGAGGTATATGACTTGCCCAAAGTCAGGGTAGATGTGATGAGATTTGAACCCCTGTCAGCTGACTAGGATCTTTTTGTCACACTGCAAGAGGGACATCCTCCCCTCACCCAAGGCCCTTTCCATGAGAAGCAATGCCACTGTGCTCCCCTGCCCAGGCCCCAGGATGTGGCACGTAGGTAGAGGATATTGAATCGGCATAGGGCAGGCTCGTAATGCCTTCTCTGAAGTTGCGCTCCATTGTAAGAACGGAGAAGGTCAGATGGAAGGCTCCCTGGATGAAGCCTTGCTAAGCACAGCCCAGTGGGGTTACCTGCAGTCCTCCGACCAGCTTGGACTAGGCTGGCTCAAGACTGAAGTTTACACTAGGTAAACAGCTCCTCTCTGATTGGGGCTCTTGCCACAGACGGTCTGGAGAGACAAGAGCCTGTGCCAGATCCGGCCTGCCTACACAACCAGGAGGTTATGTCCTCTCAGGCTGTGCCCCTGGCTTGCTCTGCCCCCCTGTCTCCACCAGGCCCAGCACCCTCCCACTCTACGGTCCTCATCTACAGTGGGGCTTGATACCCCCTAGTCCTTTATGCCATTGGTAAGAGCTAAGAAACCACCCTGAGAATGACGAAGTACTGTAAAGCCAGAGTGGGGCCTTGGAGGGCCCACCTCAGCATCGCTTCCCACCTCAGAGCTGGGAAGTGGGTGCCACTGATGGAGCCTACTGCTTGTCATAAACATTATCAACAGTTCTTACCTCCAGGCTGGAGAGATGGCTCAGTAGTTAAAAGCACTGGCTGTTCTTGCAGAGGACCTGGGTTTGGTTTCTAGCGTCCACATGGTGATTTACAACCATCCATAGGTTGTAGGCACGCACATGGTTCACGTACATACATTCAGACAAAACACACATAAATAAATGCTTAGAAAGTGAAACTATTTTTTTAAAAAAGGAATCCTTACCTCGCCTTCTGTAGTGTGGGTGTTTTTAGCCCATTTCACAAATGAGGAAACAGAGCCCCAGAGAAATTCAACAGCTTTCCAAGGATTACACAGATCGCAGAACAGACACAGCGTGCCCAAGTTTGCTCTGTTGTGGCATCATTAAACACTTTCCAAGCTGATGAGGGGACCCCGGGAAGAACCCTTTGACAAGACTCTGGGGTCTGAGCTTGTGGGTAGGGGCAGAGCTAAGAAGCCACTGGCCCAGGAAGATACGGCAGTGACTTAGGCTTGAGGCCTGTTTCTCCTGGCCTGTTCCTTTGGAAGTGGCCCACAGTAACCAGTGTCACATCACCCCATGGGCACCCATGAGGCTGCTGCCCAACACACTGAGGGGTGATATACACAGCGGAGCTCTACTCGGTGGACACGGGCCCCTGCCTTCGTCCACTCAGTTGCCCCTTCCTTCACCTGGAGCTTTCCACAGCCACCTTCCAACCCTTCTTTTCCTCTGGGCAGTGAGTGGGTTATGGGCTCTGCCATCCAGGTGTGGCAGCTGTGGCTAGGAGGGATGTTGTGAGGAGGGTCCTGTAGATCAGGCCTAGCCCTGTGCCCACAGGTGGTGAGCTTCAGTAGCCTGCGGGCTGATGCTTCAGCGCCCTGGATGGTGCTCTGTGTCCTGTGGTGCTCTGTGGCCCAGGCCCTGCTGCTGCCAGTGTTCCTCTGGACCTGCGACCGCTACCGGGCGGACCTCAAGGCAGTCTGGGAGAAGTGCATGGCCCTTATGGCCAATGATGAGGACTCTGACAATGGTAAGGATGGCCTCAGGGTGGCATCTGGGGAGTACAGCACCTGGGTGAGATCTGGGTATCAGCGGAAATAGTCATTTGGTATACCCCCACCACATGGCACTTAGGTGACCCTGTTCGTCACCACCAGATAGTACTGTGGCAATCGGCTGTGTGTCAGGAGCTGTCAGCCTGTGTGGGTTCTTAGTCCCATGGAGTCCCCACCCCAAATCTCAGAGGAGCAAAGTGCTCAGTATGTCAGTCTTCAGACTCAAAACTCAAGTGTGTTGTAGCTGGGATTTGAACTCGGAACCCTTGCCTGCCCTTTCTGCAGACTGGTCCCTCCCTTATGGGGATCCCTAAAACCTTGCTGATGCTCCCACATTTTCATGGTGCTTCTGTCCTATCCTGCAGAGACCAGCCTAGATGGTAGCATCTCCCCTGACCTGGCATTGGAGCGCTCCCTTGACTACAGTTATGGAGGTGACTTCGTGGCCCTGGACAGGATGACCAAGTATGAGCTCTCTGCCCTGGAGGGAGGCTTACCCCAGCTCTACCCTCTGCGGCCACTGCAGGAGGATAGGATGCAGTATCTGCAGGTAGGTTGAGGCAGAACGGAGGGACCTCGAAGTCTGTGGTGGACTATCTCCCCCCCCCCCCCCCATTTCACGCTCCCTCTCCTGCTCGCTCGCTCCCTCGCTTCAGGCATGCATGCGTGTACAGATCAGTGGCAATCCATGGCTGTCAGCCCCTGGCTTGCCTCGAGGTCACAGTCTAGGCGGGTGGGCCTATCCCCGTGCTCTGGAAGAGGGGTCCATTGGTGCCTGTGCCGTGAACCTTCCCATGAGACTTCTCTCCAACTGACCCAAACTCCATTCAACACCAAGGTTCAGAGAGGTTGTCACTTGCCCCAAATCTCACTGCTCCGAACAGGGGGCCCTAGTCCCTGACCCACACACTGCTCTGCAGGGCGCGGGGAGGCATCAGTGCGGGTTTCCAGGAGGGCAGCCCCGTTTCAGCCCGGCCGGGTGCTCGCAGGTCCCGCCCACACGGCGGTTCTCCCACGATGACGCCGACGTATGGGCGGCCGTCCCGCTGCCCACCTTCCTGCCGCGCTGGAGCTCCGGGGAGGATCTGGCTGCCCTGGCGCAACTAATGCTGCCCGCGGGGTCCGACCGGCGGCGCGGGAGCCTTCTGGCTTTCGCCGAGGACGCGCCCCCATTTCGCCCGCGCCGTCGCTCGGCCGAGAGCCTGCTGTCTCTGCAGCCCTCGTCCCTGGAAGGCGGCCCGCGTCGGACCCACGACTCGCCTCCAGGCAGCCCGCGTCGCCGCCCGGGGCCTGGCGCCCGCTCCGCCTCTGTCTCGCTGCTGCCGGACGCCTTCGCGCTAACCGCCTTTGAGCGTGAGCCGCAGGCCCTGCGTCGAGTGCCCGCCCCAGCGCGGCCCTTCCCCGCCGCCTCCGACGGGACGGAGCCTGGTGAGGTCCCGACCCCTCCTGGCGGCCGCACGCAACGCACCCACGGACGCCGGGCCACGCGCGCACACGCGGGGCCCCTGCAGACTGGCCTGAGCGCGTCGTGGGGCGAGCCCGGAGGCTTGCACGCAGCGGGCGGCGGCAGCACCAGCAGCTTTCTGAGCTCACCTTCCGAGTCCTCGGGTTACGTCACGCTGAACTCGGACTCGCTGGGCTCTGCGTCCTAGGGCCCTCTCGGTCCTCCCTAGGGACGCCATGTAGATGAGAGAGGCACAGCGCCAAAGATGCCACCGCATGTGTTAGGCGCGCGGACAAGTACCACCCACCCTAGGGGTGAATGGATGGTGGACTCTGCGCCCCTCCTTTGGTTCCTTCCTTCTGATATCTCCTGGAGGGACGGTGGCCGCCTTTGATGACTGCACAGGACACAGACCTTTGTAGTGCGTGGCATCTGCACATTTAGTACACCTTCCCCAGCCCTCTGAGGCTAGGCTGGGGTGTATAGGAGACCCTGAGACCTGGCCACCATGAGAAAGGACCAAATTCCTTCTCAGAGAAGCTTAAGCCAGAAGCTACTAGACTGCGTTCAACTTCACCCGCACTGCCTCTGCCTCACCTCAAGGATGTGGCATGTAGAGCGTCTGTAAGCACAGGGGTCTTCAAAACCCCAAACAAGTTCTACTGAGCAGGCTTCCCTGTGACCTGCCTCAGTTTCCCTGTCTCTGATGAGTGAATGACCATGATACATCTCTCAGGGCTGTTTGAAGAACCCTCCTGGTCTTAGGGCCCTTTGTGAGGGTCAGACTTCAGCAGTTGACCCCCAGATCTGAGACCTCCCCATCTCGATGACTTTTGCCGTCTTGGAGACTCACTTTAGCTAAAGCACAACACCATGGGTATAACAGCCCCTTTGACCCCATTAGTGTCCCCATGCTCGAGACTACACCATATTGCCTGTCTCCCACTCTGTCGGCCACTCTGTGACCCTGCTGTGAAGGCTGCGGGTACCTGGTGCACAGAGCTAAAGCAAAGGCAAAGGTCCCGCAAAGGGTGTCCTGTACCCCTCCTTTAACGCGAAGAAGGGCTTTGCTCTCCAGGGTAGACCTCTCTCTGGGCTGTGGCAGGGACATAGGTCTTCCCAGGAAATACCCAGGCTGTGAGCCAGGGGTTGGGGAGCACCACCACCGTACAGCAGAGCCTCTGTGTTGGGACCTGGAGATCGTCTCAAAGGCCAGCACAGAGCACCCTGTGCCCTGTTCTCACTGCCCAATGGCCAGGCCTATCTCCTCTCCCTCTCCAGAGTTCCAACTCCAGATGGGGATGGGGATGGGTGACTGCCCTGTCCTAGGCCTCAGAGGACCCTGTAGTTCCTGGTTGTGGGGTAAGTGAAAGATTAGACATCCCAGATGAGCAGAGGGCTGCAGTCAGCCCATCTTTGGACGTGGAGAAGTTTCCTCTGGGTATTTGTTGCTGTGCCTTCAGGGACTGACGTCATGTGGGGGCAGAGGCCACCAGCTCGCCACTGTCTCCCTCACCGGCCTCAAATCCTCAATTTATCACCTTGGGTTTTCACTCTATTTTGTATTCAACGGCAATACTTGTAGTGGGGACCTTGTGCTCCTAAGTTACTCCTACTTTTTACAAAACTTTGAGGGCAAGCCAAGCACCGGACCCTGGGCACCTAGGGCTCTTCCCCACCCCGTGTTCAGCCACCTTGTTTGCTGATGCCTGTAAGAACCTTGGCCGTGAGTTACTGATAAGAGCACTATCTGTATACCACCGCCTAGCCCAGAGTCAGGGATGTGTTTGTAGATTTTTGAAAAACATTTCTCTTCTGTACAGGACCCAATAAAAATTTCCTCATGGTTTGCACACAGCCTTCTGAGGCTGGTTCATGAAACCTGTTTCCACAGGGCTAACCAGCTACTCCCCCAAATCTCTCTCTGTCTAGAGCCTGAAGTCCAGGCCAGTGTATCATTCCCTTGGAGTTGCCATTTCTCCAAGCAGGTGTAGCTGCCCCACTGGCCAGAGAGACAGACCTGGGCCCACACAGTAGGCAGCAGTGGTCCTCTGTCACGGGCGGCAACCTGGCACCTGTGGTTGGGACAGGATTTGATCGTCACTGTGAACTTAACTCGGTACAGGTAGGACTGGGTGTGTGTGCCCTTGAAACCACTCAGAGTCCAGTGGAATTCACGCACCGTTCCTGGTCTTCGCTGAGAGGTCGCCACCTAGCGGTAGAGGAGAGAAGTCTTGGCTTTTCCCCCATCAGGCGGGCTGACCAGAGGCCACCTTGAGATGGCCAGGGCAGGGCTCAGTACTGGTCCTTGCTTCAGAAAGCCCGCTCTGTGGGGTGGGTTAGTGGGAGAGGCAAGTCGCGGAGAATCCTAAGTAGACCAGAGCGTGTTTATTGGCAAGGCACGAGACGCCCCAAACTTGATATTTCCCTAAGAGAGTTTGTGGTGCACTCTAGTCTCAGTCTCTGTACTTAACACCCAGTCTTTATTCAGAATTGCACGTTGGTACTAGGAGGTGCAGGGATTTCTGACTGGACCCCAGGCTGGCCCAGGACAGGAGCCTGGGAGTGAAAAACTGATCTCTCCCCTCGAGGTCGCAGCGCATGGCATGGTAACAGGAGCAGAGTTCTCCGAGTCTAGGGCTCAGAAGGCACTATGTGGTCCTGGGTACCGGTCTTTGGAGAACACAAAATGCGCAGATCTCAGCGGAAGTCCCGAGGCTTCCGCTGGCAGTGCCACGCAGCAATTGTGGCGAGGCAAGGCGGCGGAGCACTCAATGCACCTTAGAGGCGGAGCCGGTGCTCCGCGCCAGGGCCCCGCACCCGTGAGCATCTGCGAAGGGAGGGCATTGGAGAGCGCGACCGCAGGGTGGGCCCGGTGCAGAGGGAGTGGGTTGCGATGGTAGTGAGAAGGTCTTGGGTGGGGGTGAGATGGGATGGGAGCTCCTCGCTGGAGGGGCGGGGCCCTGCGCGCTTTGTGCGGGTGGGAACAGAGCGCCCGAGGCGGGTTGAATGGGCCAGGGCGGGGCAGCGATTCTCCTCGCTGCGAGGGGTCCGCTCTGCGCCGCTGGCGACCGCGACCTTCCCACCGTGTCGCAGTCGTGGAGAGGGGGGCAGGGGCGGAATGCCAGCCCCGGGTCACTGGGAACGGCGCACAGTCCACAGGTCCCCTCCTAGCTCCACAAGAGGTGGGAGGAGGGGAGCTGGTCCGGCTGGTGGGTGGGGCTGGAGTGGGTGAATTCACCAAGACCCCATCCGCAAGTGGCTGCGTGGATTTTCCCGCAGCCCCACCAGCCACCGATTGACAGAGTTCCTGCAGTCATCATGGGTGCGTCCCAAGTAGTTTCTGTGTCCCCAGACTAGACGGCGAGTGATGGGGCGTGGGGGAGGGGTCTTGCGTCTGAATCCTTGCCTAGGCCTCACCAGGGCCGCCACACCCCAAGCCCGGGTCTTGGGCTCTCGGTCTGGCAGTTCGACACTGGTTGTGGTGGCGGAACGCCGGTGGAGGACTCAGGGAGTCCTCTAGGGAGAGGGAGCGGGGACAGAGGGGACTGGGAGCCACCTGCAGCGGAAGCAGGGGCCCAGATGGCCGGGAGGCAGGGGCTGAGATCGGAGACCGCCTGCGGGCTGGCGCTGTCCGTGGTGCTGCCGGCCCTGCGCTCCAGCACCAGGGGGCAGCGCAGGCCGCTGCCATCCTCTCCGCGCCGAAGCCGCTGGCTCACGCCGGGCAAGCAGCCCTGGAAGCCAGACGGGTAGTCGAGCCCACTGGGTACTGGCCAGAGTCCTGGAGAAGGGAAGGGACGAGAGGAGGGGATAGAAGAGAAGAGACGTGGAGGATAAAGGGAGGGAGAAGCATAAGGATAAGGGAGAAGACTCCTGGGTGGGGCAGACCTATGCTCACACTATGGCTGCAACACCACAGCCAGTCCAGACAGGCCTTAGCTGCTCTTCCCCACACCCACCCCAGCTAGGCGATGCACCCTCCTCTCGATTCACTTCAGCTTTCCTCTCTACTCAGTAGCTCAGACTACTCTCCAACTCTCCATCCTCCTGCCTCAGCTTCCCGGGTGCTGGGTTTACTGGTGGACAAAGCCATGCCTCCCCCAAGACCCCATGGTTGGCTCTCACACATCCCTCCCAGCGTTGCATTGCATCTCTTCAAGCCCTTACTTTACTACCTTGCAATGAATTCTGAAGGCTTTTCATGTACTTAACACTCAGCTCCAGGATGTCAGCCTTTTCCAACTTCCGTTTCCGTATCTGCCAAGCCGTAAGACACTCTTAAGAGGCAGACTGGGGAGGGGCTGGACCTATCGATCCCCTCCTCTCCTGTCTTACCTGATGTGAGTAGTGTCTCTCCAGAAGAGACTTGAGCTGCTCCAGGGACATGTTGATGCGTGCCCGGCGCTTCTTCTCCATCAGAGGCTTGGAGATCTGCAGGCCAGCCAGTAGTTCTTAGAGGGAAGGTCCTAGCTTTCCAGGCCTCCACTCCCTCCAACCCAGGGGTTCCCACCCCAGGAGTTCTCATCCCATCCCTTCAGGACCCCAAACCTTTCTGAAGCTGCTGGCTGGGCCACTGGGGCTGCCCCTGGATGTGGGCTCAGTGCCCATTTTGTGATGTCTGCACAGACAGTAGGCTGCATTGCCTTTATAGGGGTACCTCGTTTACATGTCAATGAGGCTCTAGGAACAGGCAAAAAACCAGAGGGGGAGGGGATGGGAAGGGGATGCAGGAGAGCTGCCCCTATATCCCTCTATGAGGCCCCTTCCGACAGCCCAGGCTGCCTCTGACTTCCAAGATGCTTTCTGCGGCTCTAAAGATTCCTTTCCTTTTATTTTTATTATTTTTTATTTATTTCTTCCTTGACTCACCCCAAACCCATCCTCTCCAGGCATTGTTGAGCCAGCGACTGTAGGTTCTGAACCTCTCTACTTGCCAAGTCCTGGCCTCTTCTTATCTCCCAACATTCCTCTGGTGGTCCTCCAATGTCACAGGGAGCTTTGTGTGCTTCGTGCTACCCTAAATGGTGATGATGGAGCCCTGGGTGTCCTGAAGCCTGATGAAGACGCTGAGACTGGAGTGCTGGCCAGTGATGCCTTTCAGCTCCGGCCACGCTGAGACGCTGAATTAGTCGCCCTAATGTGGGGACAATGTAGCAATTTTCTGCCTGTGGCTGCTCAAAGCCAGTCGCAAGCAGGGCCTGTGGGGGCCATGCAGCAACATGTGTCCTATTAAAGCATGCAGCCCGCCCGCCCGCAGGGCCTCTTCTTTCCAAGGACCCAGAGACTGGAGTATTGACTGGTAGGACCCAATATAGAGACTTCCAGCTAGGAGGCAGACCACCCCACCCCCAGCCCTGGGCTTCCAGGCTTTTGACTCTGGTGAAGAACCAGTCTTTAAGAGAAAAACAACTGAGCCGGGTGTGGTGGCATGCGCCTTTAATCCCAGCACTCAGGAGGCAGAGGCAAGTGGATCTCTGAGTTCGAGGCCAGCCTGGTCTACAGAGCAAGTTCCAGAGCAGCTAGGACTACACAGAGAAACCCTGTCTCAAAGAAGAGAGAGAAAGAGGAGGGAGAGAGAGAGACTGGGTGCATCTGGGTTTTGGCTCCTGTGGACCTCCTCTTAAGTTCAGTGAATGGGGAGTCGGGGTGGGGACCACTGATGCTCTGAGGAAAGTCCAGCCGGCATCGTATGTTCCTGTACACCTGTCCGTTTTCCGTGTGTGAGGACACAGGAGGCCCTGGGACCACCTGCTGTAGGACAGGGCTGCAATCCCCTCACACCATTGAGATCAGGGAAGTTGGAACCACAGCTGTGACAGACAAGGCAGACCTCCAGGGAAACTCTTGAGTTCAAACCTAGAGAACTCCTTTTCTTTGACTCTTGTGGTCTTCCTTTGGGGACCAGAAGACTGATGCGGCACTCCTGACAATGCCTATGAGGCCAAGTCCTACATCATTTTCTGTGCTCAAGTACTGAAAACAAGGACCTCTGTATGGCCTCAAGAGGATATTGCTGTCAAGATGCCCCCAAACCGGGCGTCTTTCTGAACCCTCAACTTCTCTCCCTCCCTCCTCTGGGCATTGGCCGGTCTTGTCGGTGCGCTCCCAAGCGCCAAGCAGCGTGGAGAATCGAGCCCCGCCTTCCCTCTTTCAGGCCTGGGCAAAGGCGACCAGAACTCTGGAACCTTCCCCTGTCCCCCGCCGTAGGGTGGGTGGACCAGATCCGCGTGGGTTTGTATTCTGGGCTGGTGACTGGGCTGAAACCCAGTGGCGAGCGCTGCCACGCGCCGGGTAGTTTTAAAGCTCCCGGGTCAGCCGGGCCCTTAAATTTCCGTGGCCATCCGGGCCCCGACGGCCTCAGTGCGCCTAGCAATCGCTTTGGGGAGGTGGCGGCACGGTACAAAGGCGCCGCGAGGCAGGCGGGCAGGAGGCTCCGCACAAAGGGAGCAGCCGAGTGTTAAAGGCATTGTGAGGTTTGCACAAAGCGGCGCCCGCGCCCGCCTTCTCGGGGCCAAACTTTCGGCTCCCCGCGGCGCACGGGCTTCCAGCTGCCGCACATCTGTAGGGAGGCCCGGCGCGCGCCTCACCTCGGCGGGTCCCCTCCACCTTCCTCGCTCTCAAGCCAAGTCAGAAGCGGGGCAATTTGTCTTGTAATTACAATACTTCCCCATAAACTGCTGCCCGAGCCTTTCAGTCCAGTGAATTAGCAAACCAATGGTTCTGCGCACAGCTTTCCCGGAGCACTGCGGGGCGCAGGGCACTGGTCCCGCCCCCTCTCCAGAATTAGAGTCACTATAAAGTCCCCCTCTCTCGCTCCCGCCCGCACCCCAGTACCCTCCACTGTCTGGGCCATCACCTCACAAGCCTATCCAGGAATCCTGGCTGGGTGGGGCCGTTCATGTGGGTGGCTAAGTGTTTCTTAGGTAGTGGAAAATTGACCACAAAATGTACTAATCTGCAATGTTCTGCTTTGGCTGGGGGAAGTGAGGCCGGCCACGGGGCGAGGACCGGATTCTCAGCGGTTGCGTTCTGAGAATCACAGGTTAACAAGCCTGTAGCTGAGCTGCACCACGCCTCCCACCTCCCTTTCCCGTGGGCCGGTCCTTGGGCAGGGGTCTCTCTCCCTGGAGAACTTCCCTGCTTTTCCTTCTTGTACTGCTACAAAACACCCCCCCAATGCCTGCTCCTGTGGCTGAGGGTTGTGTAAGCTCATGACCAGGAGGGACCCCTCCATCTCCCCCTCCCAACCCCAGCTCGGAAACAGTCCCCTTCCTTCACTACAGTAGCTTTCTTTACAGCTTCGTCCTCTAGGCAACCTCTTCCCCCACTAAGTTAGAGCCAGACCTTTGCATCCGGCAAGGTCATTGGAAAAGGTGACAGGTAAAGAGATGCAAGCTGAGGACTGGTGTTCCATCTGTCCATGAGAGACGTCTTACCTACACCAGCAGGCAGACCCACCAGGGAGAGAGAAGCTTTTCCAGAGGTGAGGAGAGACAGCTGCTCACCTTACCCTCTCTGAGCAAGCTGGGCAGAGTACTCTCTTTTGGACTGCTGGGAAGGTCATGGACCAACTTAGAAACGCTGCTTATGCAAACCAGGATGTAGGCCACCAACTCCCTTCCTATCTTTAGCACTCAGGGTCCCCAAGGTACCTGGAAAGGAGTACAGGCCCAGGAAGAGCAAGGGGGAAACCCAGGCCCCTTTTGGTCATTCAAGGAAAAGAGTTCACTCTCAGCCCACCCTCACTCCCACACTTTCTCAGGAATTTAAGGGTGAAAATGGCCGGTGCTTCTGTGCCTTCCCCATTGGCTCTCTTGACTTTGGCAAGAAGCACACACAGTTCTGGAAACAAAGTGGGAACAGGGCTTGAAGCCCCCAAACAAGTGCCCCACTAGGTGCCCCACCTCCCATCCCAGGCACCAGCCCTTGGCTGCCCAGGGTCCTGAGTGATGAGCACCCTTCCTGCACTTTCAATGCTAAATGATGAGCCTGGCACACACCGCAGTGGGTGCTGGTGGTAACTGGAGGAAGAAGCCTGTCCTCCTCTGCAGATGTGTTTCAAAGTGAGACGAAGCGATTGCTGTGTGTAATTAACTAGCAGGGACACAGCAAAAGCCCCGAAATGACTCTGTCGATTGTCTCCAGATGGGGTTGGAGAGGCTGCAATTGTTTAACTCTCTTTAGCTGTGTGAGGACTTTGAATAATAGCACAGCAGCCAAGGGCCCTTCAAGGGATAAAGGCTGGGACTTCAGTGAGTGCATCAACACTGACCAGGCCAGCCCAGCGCAGGAAGAGTGAATTCACAGAGACCCTCTTTGTCCTGGCCTTTTGTGTCTCCCCTGAGCTGGCTCTAATCTTTAAATATTTACCCGGCCTCTTTGTTCACATATGACTTATGCACCGTGGGCTGATGTACTCATAAATCACGCGTCATTTACCAGACTGGAAAGAGGCGCTTTCCTTCCTCCAGCCTGTGACTGCCAAAGAAGAGGAGAGAAAATTTTCTTTTGGAAGGCCCCGGCTGTCTCCAGTGGAGACCTGTAGCCACGCTGGACAGACTCCTCCCCCTGCCCTCTGGATAGGCCAGAGGCCCTGAATAACCAGGAGCTGCAGGGGGGCAAACAGCCCTCTAAAAATGACTGATCTGGCTTCTATCACTAGGGAGGGGGATGTGAGCATCCTGGGCTTTCCTCCTGCTTGGCCTCAGGCATGAATAAAATACCCTGAGCCAGCTTTCACCCTGGGAATTTTGTGTGTAGGATGAGTGACGTGTCAACGCTTGTCTCATTCATATACCTGCGTACCTGCCTTAGGCTTGCTCTGCTCTCCTCTTCACAATCTCTCTTGCTCAGTAAAACCATGCTGTTTAAGAAACAAAAGTCTGGAGGCTGGAGAGATGGCTCAGTGGTTCAGAGTGCCTACTGCTCTTGCCAAAGGCAGCTCACAACCACCTGTAACCCAGCTTCAGGGGGTTCAACTTGCCTTTGGCCTCCACTGGTATCTACACTCACATGCACACACACAGAGAGACATGCAATTTTAAGTAATAAAAATAAATCTAAAAAAAAAAAAAAGACTGAAAAATGATTTCATCTCAGCTTGTGGTTTAATTTGGAGATGTTAAGGTGATTCTTAGTGTTGGTAATCGCTTCAAGTCATGAAGAACTGAGTCAAGCTGTATGGGGCAATAGCCCCTAGCCATCAAGAATTGCTTGGCTCCAGCCTGATCATTCTGCTCAATCTGTAGAAACAATATGCTTGGGTACCAAAACAACCCACTTTGCTTCCAGTCAAATGATAAAATACCTGTAACTTCCTATAGTTATATACATATGTGTGCATGTGTACATACATGTCCCTAGTCTCTCTAAGTGCATACAGCCTTCACCCAGAGGAAAGGTTGGGGTCGCTCGCTGTTCTGATAAAGCAGGTCTCAGTCTGTCCAGATCAAGTCTGTCTGCTTCTCTGCCTCAGTTTCTAAAACAGGCCAGCTCTCCAGCTGGGCCCAGCCAGGGAAGCTGCTTTAGCCTGTGGTGGTGATCTCTAAGGAGTGAGGAAGGTGTGGGCTGCAGAGGGACCCTACAGCCTGAGAAAGAGCTCCTCCTTTTGTGCTTGCCTGGAAACTGCTAGGACAAAAAACATTCAAATGCTTATTTTCAAGAAAGGTCGAGCAGCGCATTGCAGAACTGGGCACTTTCTCCCCAACTTTTTTTTAACCCTTCTAGAGATCTGTCACCTCCTGCATTTGGATGAAGAGCTGGGTACCCAGTGAGACTGTTTGGCCAGATTCCTTTCCTCTCTGGTGTGAAAGGAAGCCTGTGTTTCCCTGTGCATCTGGATGTAGTCCTCTCTGTGGGTAACTGTCTTCCTGGGTCTGTGCATGTTCCTTGACTATATCCCTGGGTATATGCATGGTTCTCCATGTGACTGTTCCTCTGGATATCTGCACTCTCTGTGTATAACTGTTTCCTTGACTGTATATACTCTTCGTGTGTAGCTATATACCTGGGTGTATGTGTACTGTGCTGGGTGTGGCTGATTCCCTGGGTACATGTACTCTCTGGATGTGATTGCTTCTCTGGCTATAGTACTCTGTAACTGTTTTCCTGGGCATACACATTCTCCATGTGACTGTTCCTCTGGTTATACACATGTCCAGATGTGTATAAATCTACCTGCTTGCCTCTCCATCACTGCACTATGAGTTCTAGGCCCTGATAGTTTCAGCAATCCCAGCAATCCCTAAAAGTTCACATCCCTGGAGTGTAGCCCCATCTGGCAGAGCCCATCTTCTCTTTTCTCCCACCTCTAGGATAAAGCTAAAGAAGAACTGGGGCCTCAGGGGAGGTGACAGGCAGAGGACGGAGTTGCTCAAACTTTCTGGTCAGTTACACTTTGTTGGTTGCCTAAGAATGGAGGTGAAAAAGCCCCTTTCGCCAGAAAGGATTTTGTGCCTCAGGTCAAGGGCCCTCCCTGAAGTCAGGGGCAACAAGCACCCTCTAGTGGCTCTGATGTGTCCTGGCTATGGGAGAGGGCTTGAGTCTGGGGAGCCATGAGGAACAGGCAGTAGTAGCCAGAACTCCTGCTAGCAGCCCTGGAACAGGAAAACCCAGGCCTTCTTCCAGTATGGCACCACAACTCAGTCACCTTTATGCCCTGCTTAGACTTTAGTGTCAAATTGACACAGCCTCGTTATCGGAGAAGAAAGCCCAATTGAGGACTTGCCTAGATCAGACTGAGCATGTCTGTGGGGGATCAGCATTCCTCGGGCAGGCAGTACTGGTCTGTATGAGAAAGTTAGCCAAGGATGAGCAGGTGAGCCAGCCAGAAAGCAGCATTTCTCCATGGTTCCTGCCCAGATTTCCCTCAGTGATGGACTGTGACCTGGAACTGTTAAGCCAAATGAACCCTTCCTCTTCAAGTTCCTTTTGGCCAGAGTTTCATCACACAACAGAGAGGAGACTCGGGAACCTTATTTGGTGTGTGTGTGTGTGTGTGTGTGTGTGTGTGTGTGTGTGTGTGTTGCTGGGGTTTCATCATAGCTGAACCATCAAATCTCCTTCTCACTCCTATTACCTCACTAACAAATGTCTCCTGACCACGGATGCAACACTGTGCTATGCTTTGTAAATGATCCTGGTGTCATTCTTCCAGGTCACTGTCTGCCACTGAGGCAAGTCAGGGTAAGAAGTCAAGCAGAAGCTCAGCAGAGGTCATGGAGGATGCTGCTCTATAGCTTGCTTGTTTGCCCATGCTTAGCTTTCTTATATAGTCCAGGACCACCTGCCAAGGAATGGTGCCACCCACAGTGGACTGGGCCCTCCTACATCAATTAATAATCAAGACAGTCCCTCATAGGCATGCCCATAGAGCTCCTGATATAAGCAATTCCTCAGTCGGGGCTTTTCTCAGATGACTCTAGGCTGTGCCAAGGTGACAGTTAAGGTCACACAGGACACCAGATGATTGTCAGCCCAAGACAGTGAAGTAAAGATTCCCTTTTATAGGAAGACAAGGTTCACAGAAGTTACCTGCCTAAAGTCACCAGGAGAGGATGTGGATGGAGTACTGGAGCCTGGGACACCAGTCCATGCTGTTCGAATCTTAGATAGTCTTTTAATAAAACACCCAGATCCAGATATCAGGGTGAAAGCTGAAAGATCAGAGAAGCAGGACAGCCAGCCATTAGTTCTTACCTCTATGAAACTCTCAGCCTAAACAGAGTGAGTTCCTCTTACCTCAAGCCTTATATACCTTTCTCTGCCCAGACATCACTTCCTGGGATTAAAGGCATGTGTGCTTCCCAGTACTGACTGGGATTAAAGGTGTGTGCCACCACTGCCTGGCTCTGTTTCCAGTGTGGCCTAGAACTCACAGAGATCCAGACAGATCTCTGCCTCCTGAGTGATAGGATTAAGGGTGTGTGCCACCACTGCCTGGCCTCTGTCTAATCTAGTGGCTGGCTCTGTCCTCTGATCCTCAGGCAAGTTTATTAGGGTACACAATATGTCACCACAAACCCAGGTTCTCCACCCCCTCCTATTAGGACCTGCTGCTGTGTTCATATGCAGGGTTCACCAAAGCAGCTGCCCAGCTTCTCCTGGGGCCTGTCTCTCACCCTGCTTAGGCTTGCTGCTTTCTGCCTCTGCCTTTCAAATCCAGTGCCAGCTCTTAGTTCCTCAATGATGTCCTCATCACCAGCTCCTGAAGTCTTAGCATCCTTCCTGTCCTGTAGCCCTTGTACCCCAGGGTCTCTCTCCTGGACTCAAGCCGAACCAAGCAAATAAACTCCACAATTCATGGACTGAGGATATACTCAGTTAATCGACTGCTTGCCTATCATACAAAAAGCCTTCCGTTCCATCCCCAGCATCAGACAAGATCTGGAGTGATGGTTCACACCTGCTGGACAATTCCTGCAGAGCTGCCGCTGGTTTGGTTCCAGAGTGTTAGCAACCAGTTTTGATCTGCCTTTTGTGATTGCTGCCTTTTGTCTCCCAGTACCTTCTATGTGAATCTTGTCTGAGAATAGATAGGTTTTTGGGATACAGAAATTAACTTGCTAAAAGGTGTAAGTTGGAGAACAATAAAAAAAGCCCTTTGCTAAACTACCAGTGAGTCAGTCCAGCGAGATTGATCCCCTTGCAGCTGGAAAAGGCTCATCCTTAGAGTGCTCTGTGCCTTCTTTTCACCGACCCGAATGAACCCACACCCAATATACAACACACACTGCTTGCAGTTCAGGCCCTTCCGGATGGAAGAGGCTGGAGGAGTGGAAATCCCAGGGCATCTTCCAGACATCAGATGAGTTCCAAGCTGTCTCAAAACAAAGCTGGGTGTGGCCCACGCCTTTCATCCCTGTACTAGGGAGGCAGAGGCAGGTGGATCTCTACATGGTGGATTCCAGACTGGTCAAACCCACACTGTGTTGTGCCACATAAACATGTACAAGTACTGTATAAATTTAAAATGACCAAAAGTGAAGAACTTCTGATTTCAACACTAACATCTTCATTATAGGCAGAATGGAAAACACAACCTACAGGTCGATAAAAATCGCCCAGAATGCTGCCATCCAAAGGTGTTCGCTGACACAGGTTTCAATCGCTCTCCCAGGCACGCTGCCTGTGAAAACCGTGTTCATTTCCACTTCGGAGTGGGGTGAGCCCTCCGCGGACCCCGCTCGCGCCTGCGCGAGGCCGAGGCGCGAACGAGTGGTCGGTTACGGCCGTTGTTTCTTGGGACCAGGGCTCTAAACTTGGGACGAACTTCGACAGGGCGACGAGGCCACTTCCGGGCTGATGCGCCACCCCTCTGCCGACGTCACGTTGTTCGGCGACTGCGGGGCGGGGCCTGTGGGTCGTGCGGCTCGCTCCAAATTCCGGCCCTCTGCCACGCGCGGCATCGCTCTCGCGAGAACTTGCAGGCTGCACACAGCTCCGGGTACCTGCCCTTCCCGAGCCGGCGTCGGCGTCCGAGTGCGCAGGCGCGGCCTTCGGGTTTCCCCGGCTACAGTCGGCGCTTCGGCCCGCTAGTCCGCCGCGGGCTCTTCCGCCGCCCTGCGCCATGGCGGGCTGCGCGGCGCGGGTTCCGCCGGGCTCCGAGGCGCGCCTCAGCCTCGCTACCTTCCTGCTGGGCGCCTCGGTGCTCGCTCTGCCGCTGCTCACGCGCGCCGGCCTGCAGGGCCGTACCGGACTGGCGCTCTACGTGGCCGGGCTCAACGCGCTACTGCTGCTGCTCTACCGGCCGCCGCGCTACCAGGTGCGGGCCGGGTGCGGAGGGACCGGGGACGGGGAGGGCGGCCCGGATTGACTGGTTGACCCGGACCAGGGACAGGGCAGGACGGACAGGGTGGACCGGTAGACCCTCACCCCAGACCCGGACTAGCGACGGGCTGGACCGATAGACCTGGACCGGAGACGAGTGGACCGAGACCAGGCGGGCAAGGGACAGAGTGGGTTGAGTAGGTAGGGACCGGGCAGGGCGGGCCGGGTGTACTGGAACCGGAGACAGGACAGATGAGTCTGGGTAGACAGGAATCAGGGACCGGGCAGGCGGGCACCCGGCAAGGGTAGGCGGGCCAGGTACATTAGAATCAGGCCGACTAGGCTCGGGGACCAGGATCCAGCAGGCAGGGCTGAGTAGATGGGCTAGGTACAGGGATTGGAGCTAGTCTAGCCGGAGTGGGTTATTGCCGAGCCTGGCGGTGGTCGGTTCACCTTTTTACCACCCCCATGCCGGCACCACGTTGCAGGTTGCCTCCCACAGGCGTGTAACGCAGCCATAAGTTGAGGTCACAGGAGGGACCCACTTCTAGCTGTGGGTGTTAATTGCATTTCCTGCCGATCAGCAGCTTCGGCAGATTCACGTCAGGTGGGAAGCGAGCTAACCTACGAGTTTTTAATTTATGTGATGACAGGTGTGGCGTTTTACCTGCTGGTCAAACGCCCCGCTTTACAGCGGTGACTGGGCGCAGAGTTCCAAGTGTTCTCATTAGAGTCGTTGACTTGCGAGTATAGGCCATAAACTGGGCTAAACAGTTTTCCATAGATAGCCCTGCTAGTGCTAGCAGTAATAATTATTGTGGCTATTAAACTGGTTATCCTTAGGTGTTTGTGTGGTAAATCCTGTGTGTTGTCCTACAGGACTGTTATTTCCACGGTGTAGATGAGTAACTTGCTGAAGAAGGCTAGAGAGGAGAGAGAGGGAGAGGAATGTAAGAACACAGTTCGAACCCAAACAGCCCCGTTTCATTCTCTATCTCTTGAGCCTATGGACTCTGCTCACTGATGGCCTTGCTAATCCAGGACAGGCTGCAGTCTGGGTTTGGGCTCTGCAAATGGAACATGGGGTGACTGAGGCTCTTTTGGGTGTGTTTTCAGATAGCCATCCGGGCTTGTTTCCTTGGCTTTGTGTTTGGCTGTGGTGTGCTGCTAAGTTTCAGCCAGTCCTCTTGGAATCACTTTGGCTGGTAAGAAAGACTTTGGGAATGGTGGTGTTGAGGTGAGGGTCCAAAGCGTAGTGGGTGAGTAGGGGCCTCTCCTCATCCCTGTCTGGGCTTTGACAGAGAAGGAGGCTGGTTAGGATTCTGAAGAAGCCGCCTCCTGTCTTCCCTGAATCCCCACATTTCAAATCTTGTGAACACAATTGTGCATGTTAGTGGATTCTGTGGTGGATGGAAAGGGGTCTCCCTGTGCCCTCTCCAGAGGTCCCTGTCATCCGAAGCTGCTGTGATAAGCCATTTCCTGAGGGGTGCAGGTCCGCGGTTATGGGAGGGGCAAGCCTCCCGCTGTTTTCCTAAGCCTTCTCCGTCTCGGTTTCCATTAGGTCCCGGCTAGTGCTTCCCCCACAGCAGTGTAGGACTTTCCCCTACACTATGAGTTCAGTCCCTTGAGCCTTCTAGCCTCTGACTTGGATATGAATCGTGGCTTCAAGGTAAAACGCTTTATCTCCTATTGTCAGTATGCTGAGCCATCTAATCCTTCTTTGCTGGAATTATTTTAGTTCTGTTGAATTTTGTTTCCAACATGCGTCACTACTTTGTTGAATCCCCCCTTTCATGTTAAAATGTGAAACTGTCATATTAAAAAGAGTAGAGGGACCATAATTCCTCCTTCACCTATGGAGATTTTTAATTTTGTCTGTGACATTCAGAAACATAACAGCACCACTCACCCCCACTTTCTGCAAGCTCCAGAGGGAATGAATGGCATGTGTGCGTGCCTGGTGTCACTCAGGTGGGTGATGGCAGCTGCGCGTGACAGGGTCAGGGACAGCTCAGCAGACCCAGGTCTGTGCTTTTGCCTAACTTGGTTCTCTTGCCTAGTCTACCCTTTTGTTTTTGTTTTTAAATAGGTACGTGTGCTCGCTGTCATTATTCCACTATTCTGAGTACTTAGTGACAGCTGTCAATAATCCCAAAAGTCTGTCCTTGGATTCCTTCCTCCTGAATCACAGTCTGGAGTACACAGTGGCTGCTCTTTCTTCTTGGATAGAGTTCACACTTGAAAACATCTTCTGGCCAGGTGGGTGTGCCCTACTTTCTCTCTGGGAGAGGAGGCTGCCTTCCTGCGGGCTGAGGAGAGTGACATTGGTTCACCTCTCAGGTCTCATCTCCTGAGCAAGTCTCCCCAGTGCTTTCTCCTCCCTGAGCTATTTAAAGGGCAGACTCCACTCGCTGGAAAATTCTGCTTCTGGATTTCAAATCCAGGACATGTTGACCTTTTGCTCTAAGCTTGCAAAGGCAGGGCACCGGCACCACCTAAGACATCCCATCTCGCTGGTTGTAGTTTTTAATTCTACCATTGGACTGGATGAAGTTTGGGCCTGAGTACTTTTCTGTAACATGAGAATTTCACAATGTTTTATTCTTTTAAAAAGCCAGGCGGCGGTGGCACACACCTTTAATCCCAGCACTTGGGAGGCAGAGGCAGGAGGATTTCTGTGAGTTCAAGGCCAGCCTGGTTTACAGAGCGAGATCCGGGACAGGCACCAAAACTACACAGAGAAACCCTGTCTCAAAGAACAAAACAACAAAACAAAACAAAATATCTAAATCACACTTCCTCAAAGTCAGATATAGGTCCTCTGACTGACTTTGGAAATGGGCCCGTCTCTTTCTCTCAGAGGTACGTGTTCCCTAGAGAAGGATGTGAACGGAGCCCATCAGCCCAGGAAGGGAGAGCTGCTAGCAGTTGACTTGTTGGCACTTGAGACAGGAAACAGTGATGCTGGGTTGGGAAGTATTTTCTTACCATTCAAGTTTACTGTGATGATAGATGCTGATTGTCCACGGGTGTTTTCTGATGTTCTCTTGAGGGAAATAGGCCCATTTCACACGGTGAAGGAGCGATGAGCACTCCAGTGTCCCCACTCCTTTTTTCCCTGTGTCTGTCTCTGCAGAACTGAAGCAGATCAGTTGGCTCAGTACCACTGGGCTGCTGATGGTGGTCTTCGGAGAGTGCCTGAGGAAAGCCGCCATGTTTACGGCTGGCTCCAATTTCAACCACGTGGTGCAGAGTGAAAAGTCAGACACCCACACTCTGGTGACAAGCGGGGTGTATGCCTGGTTCCGGCATCCCTCCTATGTGGGGTGGTTTTACTGGAGTATCGGAACCCAGGTATGGTACCAAAGTTGACACTGGTTTCCTGTGAATTCACTTTCCTAAGTTTTTCTTTTTTGGTGTCTAGACACAGGGTCTTGTGTGTAGTAAGAACTTGTAACCCTCCTGTCTAGGGCCACTTGACTTTTTACTTTTCTGAAATTGAAGTATAATTGGCACACCATAAACCCCACCATTTCTAGGAGTGCACTTAAGTCTTTTTAGTGTGTGCACAGGTTGCCTGTCTCTTCATGTGCTCCCTGGCATGTTTCAGGTGGTGGCTAATAAAAGCCAGGAGGAACCAGTGCTTTGTGTTTTAGAGATGAAGTCGTTGGTGTAAATTAATTATTTAAACTTGAGGACAATTTATTCTTTAAAGGGGAAACCCCAGGGCAGGCAGGTGGTAAGTCTAGCACTTACCAGGAGGATGGAGGTGAGCACAGAGGTCAGGCACCTGCGGGGAGGGCAGGATTGCCTTTCTGAGTGCTGTGTGACCCCACCCCTGGTGGCAGTGGTGGTGTGCTGCCCTGTGCCACACACCCCCCCTCCTCCACTTTATGCCACTCTGACTGGAATCTGGAACACCTTGGGCGAGGGAAGGTAGGCTTTGGGGAGGGAATGTCCTCAGCCACCCTGTGGTGGCTCAGTGGGTTTTCATCAAAAAATAGGTCTAAATGAGGCCAAGGTCCTGGCAGGTTAATGAGAGCTATGGGGTTTGCTCTGTCTGGGGATGCAGACCAGACCTGTGTTCCTTGACAACTGCCTCTGGATTCCATGCGTAGTCCTAGAACAACTCGGCCGGAGAGTGTAAATAGAGCCTGGGAAGGTCATCTGGGGATCCCAGACATCCCATCAGTGGGCCGTGGGGATTCTGGTGACCCCATAATGGAGTAGGAGGTGACTCTTAGCATCTCTTTCAAGCTGTGAGTTTGAGACGTCACACTGCTCCGCTTGCAGTCAAAGCCCTGGGATCACTGAGAGCTGATGAATGTAATCTGTCTTCAGTGCTTATGCGTGCAGTCTAAGGGCTTAGAGCTGGAGAACCTTTTCTACAGTGTGACCTTGTGTGTGCGTGTGTGTGTGTGTGTGTGTGTGTGTGTGTGTGTGTGTGTGTGTATGTGTGTTCGATGAATCCTTCCTGCAACAGGATTTACCTTATACAAAACACTATTTTTTGTCTTGACTGTTTGGAATTGTGCTGATGACACACTGAAAATTGGTTTTCCTGGCTCAGTAGAAGGTTGCCACTGATGATTAAGAATCCTGCCATTAAGGCTGCCCAGAAAGCTACACACATCTGTCAGGTGTGATGGCACAGACTAGTGCTGCCAGATGGGCCAGGCCTGGTCACCAAGGCCTGCCTTCTCTATCTTAAAAGCCAGGACAGTAGTGTGGCGATAGTGCTTCAGAGTCACAGATTGGATGAAGGTTGAGTGGCTTAGCATGGTACTGTGAACACAGCAGTACTTGTGAACAGTGCAGGCAAGCGGTGACAAGTTGGGGGCATGCCAGTTCACTGAGCAGAAGCATCGCTGGATAGGTCCTGATTCCTGTAGTGGGGATGGGTGGGTTAGTGGTTTCCAAGGCAACAAAGGAAGCTTTGAGGAGCTGGGGATGCTTTCAGCTTTGAAGGACTTTTTGGCTGGAGGTTGGAAATGGGATAGGGATAAAAGGCAGCTAGGCACAGCTTTTCTGACTTGTGGACACTGCCATTTTCTGGACAGAGTGATCTCTGAAATGTTTTGGAAACTCAGATGGTAACCTTTGGTTCATGTGGCCTTGAGAGCAGGAAAGCAAAGGTCTGAGACAGGTTGGTGTTTCCAGGTGGGTAGGAGAAATGGGGAGGACAGACACAGGCCTGAGTTCCCACATCAGGGAATTCACACAAGTTCAGGCGGGCACATGTGTCACCCATGGTGGGACCCCAGAGTGCTATCTTTCACTATAACCAAGGTCTTATTTACTCAGCATTGCAGACAGGTACAAAAAGATGCAGCCGTGAGCAGCTCCAGTGAATGTGAATGGTTCTCACGGTATTGGAGAGTCTTCTGGGCTCCAGCAAGAAGTCCTGTGGGGAGCAGGTGCTTGGGCATCAGGCTGCTCTGACCTTTGACCTTGCACTTCCTCTGCCAGGTGATGCTGTGTAACCCCATCTGCGGTGTTGTCTACGCCCTGACAGTGTGGCGCTTCTTTCGTGATCGCACAGAAGAGGAAGAGATCTCGCTGATTCACTTTTTTGGGGAGGAATACTTGGAATATAAGAAGAGAGTGCCCACGGGCCTGCCTTTCATAAAGGGGGTCAAGGTGGAACTATGACGGGCAGGTGCCTGTGGGGCCAGGGGATCTCTGGCCCTGCGCAGCCTAGGACAAAACTACTTCGAGTTGGCCACTGCAGAATGAGTTTCTTAATCATTTTATACGTCACTAATTACTCCTCAGAATGTCACTCAAAACCTAATGGTCAGAAGGCCTTAGGACCAAAGGACCCACTGCAGCATTCTCTTCCTGTGTGGGATGAAGGTAGAACATGGATAAACAGCGAACAAGGAGCATGTCACAACGGTTCATCAGTGCCCTTTCTACAGTGGTGGGGTGAGGACCCACGCCACAGTCTCGTGCCCCCTCAGGTCAGAGTGTATTTGCACAGTGACCAGGATACTCAGGAGAGGACACTGCCCTCTGAAGCACTTATGCTAGAATATGTAGTCAGAGTTGCCACACAACAGCATTCAAAATGCATCAAAAAACCTTTAACCGAAAACAGCATAGCTTTAACTTCTGTCTGCCGTAAGTGCATGAATGTCTCTGTATTAACTCTAAAGCCTCAACACTTCGGCTCATCATACATGTACTCATATCCACACACCAGTTCCCTAAATAGCAGTGGGGATTCAAATGGGGACACTGATGCTCCAGGTTGTGTTTGGCAACAGGTAGCACAGACCCTCAAAGTGCTCTGTGGCTTTGAGCAGCCATTGCACCTGGGCCTGAGGATGCGGGCCCTGGGTCTCTCTCCTGCGGCCCTGGCCTCGGCGATTCTGGTCTCCAGGAAGTATTTACCAGGTGCCTGTGCTAATGTCGAGACGTACTGCCCTCCGTGTGCGTGGGGTTCTTAGTCTCATTTATCAGCTTGTGGTTTGTATTTTGTGTTGCAGTACACCGTGTGAGTGTGCCGCATTTGTTTTCCAGAGGGTAGGCACAGCTCACACTCCTGCAAGGTCAGGCCAGAGACCCTTAAACAGCTGTCAGTCTGGCAGCGCAGTCCGTGGTCCATCGGCGTCTTTGTTCTGCGGGTCTGAACATTAGCTTTTTCTATATAGCACATAAAAGCTTTAAGAGGTGTGACCCTGATTAATCTGGGCTTGGTCTTGATGAGATCCTTCCAAACTGGGGGTTTTGTTCGTTCTCCAAGCTTCTACTTCAGATGTAGAAGAGTCTTAAGTATCCAACAGACAAATGTGAGCACATTGGCTAAAGAGTCCACTCTGAAAAGTTTAGTATGTGTCAGCTAACACACTTGGTTCTAATGACAGGCATATTGCCAGTGCCCCTCGCCTGCCCTGCCTTCTCCAGCAGATGAGCCTGCATAGTGCTCTGTGCAGCCAGGCACTCTTCAGACTTGAGAACAGCCTTCCTTCATCCTCCTCCTATGTGCTGCTGAGCTGACACTTTAACTAACACACTGCAGGGTTGAAAGGAATGGAGCCTTAGTATTCCTGGCGTTCAGTCTAGCCGTCTGGTCATCCTCAAGGACAGCCATGTCCTCCCAGGCCTCAGAAGACTTTGTTCCTTCATGAGCACACCAGTGCATAGAAGCACACTTGGCAAACATTAGGTCAGGCGAGCCCAGGCCCCAATGCCCATGGTGTTGCTAAGCATGCTGGCAGCTTGTGGTACCACATTGTGGGGTTGGTAATTAATGCCAACCTTGAAGCCATTGGGACACCAGTCCACAAAGTGGGTGCTGCACTGGGATTTGATGTTGGCACCGGTGGTGGTGATATCTTTGGGAACCACATCACAACAGTGCAGCCAGCAGGGAGACCTTCGTTGACCTTGGTGACCCACGTTTCCCTGGTAGGCTGGCTCAAGGCAGGATTGCTGTGCTCTGCCACGGTACTCACAACAGGCTTCCTCGGCAGAGATAATGGGCGTGTATGGCTGGTGGGAAGTAGATACAGGAATAGGGCACCTGGTGGGTCTGCAGATGTGTCCTATGACTACTCAGAGGCCTGGCAACTCTGGAGGACTCAGTGATGGAGGATGCTCTAGCCAAGAGGGTGGTTAAAGTTAATATGGGTTGAGTGCTGAATATTGAGATATCCTAGGACCTTGTCAGACAAGGAGGAACAGTCAGGTGGGTGGTTAGTATCGTGTTGTAGGATTCAACCAGAGTTGTTGAAACCTTGGGGGCTGTATAAATGGGGAATTCTAGTTCTTGCCATAATAAGCATTCCATCAGCAGGGAGGTGACCCCAATACCTGCTCCTCCACCAAAACTTCTGAGAATCCAGAAACCCCAAAGACTTGTGCACTGGTCAGTCAGCTAGGGAAACAGGCAGAGTGGAGAATTCGCCTAGCTGGAAGTGCTCTTGGGGCCAGCCTGCAGGCTCCGTTCACTGCTCAGGAGTAGGCATCTGAAACTGGCTCACACAGTGGCCTGCAGGGCCTGAGTGAACCACCAGGAGACTGACTTCCTAACAGGCCAGAGCCTGAGGCAGCACTAATAGTGTGAGGGTGGAAGTGGTGGGAACAGCCAGCGCTGCCCTCCTTGCCCTCACGCCCTTCTGGGCTCAGGCCTCCCCAGTTAAGATAGGATGGGGCCAGTACCACCTACCTTCCTCACAGGGTTGTTGTGAGGAACAGTGTCAGCTTTGTGTTTTGTTTGTTTTAAAGATCAGAGATTTTATTAATTCTTTTGCAATTTCATTGTATATTTATCATATTTAATCTCAACCCCCCAACTTCTCCCACATTCATGCCCTCTTCCAGACCTATCTCCTTTGTGTCCTCTTTATTTTTCCTCGAAACAATTTTTTGTTTAGCTTTTTTTTTTTTTGCCGGAGCTGAGGACTGAACCCAGGGCCTTGCGCTTGCTAGGCAAGTGCTCTACCACTGAGCTAAATCCCCAACCCCATGTTTACCTTCTTTGACTCATGGTGTTTTCATATCATGCACCCCAATTTTGCTCACCACCTGGTCTCCTCCCAGTGTCAGGTGTTTTAATGCTTAGGTGAGCCAGATGGCATGATGAAATCTTTCAGTATGAGAACTGGGTTTCTATGTGTTAACTGAAGATAGCTGATGTATATTCAAAAAGCATTTAGCCAGCTCAGAAGTAATTTATTTTCAGATTATATGGCTTAATTTTTTTTTCTTCCCTATATACCAAAGAGGCTTACAGGTTTGCCAGTATCAGCATGAGGCCAGTTGGTTTAGGAGCTGCCAGCCCTCAGGACCTCCTGAGGCATGCAGAGCTCTGTGGTAGCCATGACTATTGCCCACACTTAGCTGTCCAGGAATAACTGTGTTGGGACAGCAATACTCAGTTTTGAAATGTGAGTGGATCCAGACCACACCTCCCGAAGCCCAGGCTACAAATGGGAGGGATCGATGGATGTTTGGCAGTCATACCCAGCTCTTTCTCAGAGCATCTAAGCTGGGCTAGCTCCAGCCTGCATCCCCCTTAAGGGCCATGAAGTTGTCTTTTTGATGGGTGGAGAGCAGCTCTTGGCATTGTGGATGGTAAGGCTGAATGTTGGCATTTGATGTCACCCTCCACCTGCCAGAGGCTGGAAAGCTCAGCCTTATGGCAGGCCAGGCCAGGAGAGAGGGAGCCCAGGCTGTGGGATCTCTTGGTTAGAGGCTTCATTGTATCCTAGGAGACTGACGGTTGTGTTTTTTAAGGAATAATTCTGAGATGTGAGTGGAGGAAGAACAGGCCTACTCTCTTGAAACTTGTGGGTGGAAATCAGCAGTCCACAATGGAATATGAGCTCCTTAGTGGTGGGATTTGGCCGCTTACTGCTTACCTTTGGTGCAGTAGCCCAGAGATTATCCTTAACTTTATAAATGTAGCAGTGACAGGTGGTGGCAGAGAATCAGGCTAATGAGGCTTTTCAGGTATTAGACAGGCCGCCATGTCCTAGGACTTCCACAAATTATAGAACTGTCAGGAGATCGTCTAGTTGCAGGCTTCAGATTGGAAGTTCTTGGGTGGAAAGTAGGTACCACACAGAGAAAAGGCTACTTGGCCATCATGGAAACACTTAGGAGGCCCTGCAGTTTGCAGAGGAAAGAGCCTTCAATCAGGGCAGAAAACAGACAGCGGTGGCCTTGGTGGGAGCTGCTGCTTGGTCCTAGGATGTACACTTTATTCATTCTTCCCACGTAGTTGCTAACTTGGGGGCTGGTGTGTCAGGGAGGCCATTTTTAACGTCAGGTCCCCGAGGGCTCAGCCAAAGCTCCTAGGTCCTGTTCTCCCGCCATCTCCCTGCCTTAGGTAGCTCCCCTTTTACAGTGGCAGCAAGGTCAGCGCCCTCAGCCTTCCTGGTGGGCGGGGCTGTGAAGCTTGTACCTCGCTCTTCCTGAGCCTGTCCAGCCTCCATCCTGAGTGAGTGGAGCAGCTTGTCTGACCCATTGAAAGGAGGGGGATTACGGAGTAATTACTGTACTCTTCTTTATACACACAGAAATGTTTATTTAAATATATTAAATGGGATTTTCTTTCACAGATACTGATTATTCTTTTTAATTCTGAAATAAAATTGTACTTGATTTCACTATGAGCAAGTGTGACTGTAGGATGTGAAAGCTATGCATGAGAGTTCACTTTGTCTCCTTGGCTCTCTTCTGAACGCCTGCCCCTACCAGAATAGTTCTCAACATTCCTAATGCTGCCACGCTTTATAATACACTTCCTCATGTGGTGACCTTCAACCATAAAATTATTTCATTGCTATGCATAACTGTAATTTTGCTACTGTTATGAATCAAGTATCTGATATGCAACCCAAAGGGGTCACGCCCCACATGTTGAGAACCACTTCTCTGGCAGTTGTAGTGACAAATTCCTCTGCCCTCAGAGACAGCAGTGCAGGCTATCAGTGTAATTACTGTGTCTGTGAGGTACCAGCCTCTCTGGTACATGAAAGCAACATTTGCTGTTTAACTTATCAAGCTGTGTATTTTCTTAAATTGTGACTGTAAGGGCATCGTTTAGACTCCAAAACTTCAATTTTGGGTCATGAAGCTTAAATTTCCCCCCAGAGACAGGATTTCCCTGTGTAGCCATGGCTGTCCTGGAACTCACTGTGTAGACTGGGCTGGCCTTGAACTCACAAACATCTGCCTCCCGAGTGCTGGGATTAAAGGTGTAACAAATAGGCCAGGTGGTGGTGGCACATGCTTTTTTTTTCTCCAGCTTAAATTTTTAAGATTTTTTTTTATGTGTATTTTACCTACATGCATGTCTGTACCACATGTATATGGTACCCACAGAGGTCAGAAGAGGGTGTCAGGTCCTCTGGACTGGAGTTACAGGTGGTTATGAGCACCATATGGATGATGGGATCCGAACCCTGGGTCCTCTGAAAGAGCAGCCAGTACTTTTAACCTCTGAGCCACATCTGGAGCCTCTGTGCCAGACTTGAGAAAGTGACATCTGGGTCCAACTTACGAGGACCCAGTTACTAAGCTGCTGTCTCATTATGGGAATGCCATCCTCATTTAGAAGATCCTTCACATTACTTTTTTTTTTTTTTTTCTCGAGACAGGGTTTCTCTGTAGCTTTGAAGCCTGTCTTGGACTAGGCTGGCCTCGAACTCACAGAGATCCACCTGCCTCTGCCTCCCGAGTGCTGGGATTACAGGCGTGTGCCACCACCTCCTGGCCCACATTACTTCTTTATTGTGAATGTGTGTGGAAATTAGTTCTTTCCTTGTGCTATGGTGGTCCAAGGGGCCAGGCCTGGTAGCAAGCCCCTTCTGGTCCTGATCACCTCGACATCCCTCATGTCCAGTTTCCTAGTTGGGCCTGGGGTGCTCTTGGTTCTTTAATGGAGGCCCTTCTGGGAGGCTGCTCAGGGCCCAGCTGCTTCCGTGGGGCTCAGCTGCCCTCTCTCTCTTCTCAGTGATGCTCCCTGTGTCGATCCTAAAGGGCAGTTTGACGTGAGCTGGATATTCCACTCCACCTTCACTATGTCCGTTCCGCCAGCTTTCATGATGGAAAACCTTCCATACCCACAGAACTGTGCCTCTTAAGAGAGCTTTGCCTCCACCAGCGAGTCTCACCACAGGTGACAGCTGTTAGTAGCTCAAGCATCAGAGTAGTCAAGCATTTCAATGGCTCGGACTGGTAGCCTATAAGCAGGGGCTGCCCTAAGCACATCCTTGTATGGAAGGGTCAGACCCACCTGCTCTGTCTTTAATACACTTGTTCTAGACCGCTCTAGAATTCCCAGCTGAACAGAAGACATCTTCCAGTGACTGACACTTTCCTGCTGTTTATTATTGTTGTTGTTTTGCCTTGTGTTTATAGCAGTGTAGTTCACCTGGCCTTCAATTCACTGTGCAGCACAGTCTGGCTTAAAGCTCCTGGCAGTCCCTGCCTCCATCTCACTAGTACAGTGATTACAGGTGTGGGAGCCGGAGGACAGCCTAGAGTATTGGTCCTCAGCACCGGCACCCTCAGTTCACAGGGATTGGGTTCTAGCTGCTCAGGCTCCCTCCTAGTTCTCACAGACTGCTGTGGGAGCTGCTGGCTGGTGCTGCAAGTGAGCCCAGGTGCCTTCGGTTCCCTTTATTCCTGATTGTTGACCCTTTTCAGGAGCTGTTCCCGTCACATGTTATTCTCTCAATAAGAACCTTGCCCTCAACTTGCTTCCAAGGATGCCAACAATATGTGGGTGATACTCACAGGGCATCCCTTTTTGAACAGTGCCCATCCCCTTGATGCCTACAACATCACCCTGGTAAATTGTTATATGTGGCAAAGGAATGCTCCATGTTCCCAAAGAGGCCTGTGAGACAGCAGGGCCTCTCCTCTTTCCCTTTGTGGTCGCCATTTTGATGAATCACTGGAAGGTGCGTTTGGGTTTTTTTGCGTGTAATTTTTGCTTGTTTCTTTTTAGTCAGGGTCTCACTTTGTAGCTCATCCTGTGCTCAAACCTTGTTTGTCCTGAAGTCTGTCATTGTGTTAGTCTCTAATCGTATTCACACACACACACACACCCCACGCTCATGTTGGGAAGACGCTGTTTTACCTGGCTGAGGTCTCGTGGTCCCTGCCGTCATCAGACATGCTCTGCTCTGTGTGTTCCTCCACGGGTACCTGGAACCTGGATGATAGAGACTGCTTGAGGGCAGTAGCGTCCCTGCTGGGGGCCTTAAGCTCACACTGCACCAAACCACAGGGCAGCAGACCTTCCAGGGCACACCCACCACTTCTCCCTTGGTTTCGGACTGTTTGCCAAGGCCCAGTGTGGCTTGTCAGAGCCATTGTCCACAGTAGCATGCAGGCCCTAGTCAGGCCTGGCTTTCACAAGCTTTCTTTTGGTCAGAGGAGACACCTCCGGGGACAGACAGTGGGGCCAGGTGGTGTGGAGTGACAGCTTCATGGGCTTCCTTTAGCTGGCAGTGTGGTGTGGGGAGGCCCCAGGAGACAACCTGCATCATGAACCATTCAGGCCTAGGTCCAGAAGTGGGAGCTAGTGCAGCTCCTCCAGGGGAGCTGAAAGGCCACTGTGGCCAGGGTGTTGTGTAGTCTGACAGTGGTGGGCAGGGAGGGGCCCTGGACAGCTGCCATGCCCTGTTGGGATGGGAATTGCAGACAATTTAGAAATGGCTGCAGGGTATGTTGAAGGGCACAGTAGGGGTGTGGGGTGGGGGGTCGCAAGAAGAGTAAACAGGCTAAAATGGGGAGTTCAGTCTGGGTCTTGGGATGGGTTAAAAATGGGAACGAATAGGCAGTGGTGGCACATGCCTTTAATCCCAGCACCCAGGAGGCAGAGGCAGGCAGAGTTCAAGCCAGCCTGGAATACAGATCAAGTTCCAGAACAGCCAGGGCAGTTACACAGAGAAACCATGTCCTGAAAACAAAACCAAACAAAAAGGGAACAAATGAGAACGGAATCAGGTCATCTCACAGGCTTTGATGATTCATGATGCCGCTGACCAAGATAAGGGGTTGGATGTGGTGAGGTGGTGTCCAGAGTTCTGTTGGCCACTGTGGAGCTGAGGAGCCTTAGACACCCTGACAAGAGAGCTACCAGGAAGGATGTAGCTGGAGTGAGTCTAGAGCACAGGAATGCTAGGGTGCATGGGGAGCGTCTCACTTTAAAACCAGAGACCTGGGACTGGGGTGGGATAGCTCTACACAGTGCATGTGCTCAGAGCACTCAAGGTTGGGTTTAATCCAGACATTCAGGCAAGTTTGAGGGCGGGGAGAACAAGGCAAGCACAAGGGGATTAATGGGATCACTTGAGAGAGTAGAAGGTGAGGCATGCCCGGGATGAGCCCTGGGAGAAGCTGTTATTCAGGCAGTTGACTGAGGAAGGAGCAGCCAGGAACCAGGAGATGGCTAGCCACAGGGGGCAGTATGTAAAAGAAGCACACTTAAAAATGCCAGAGCCCTGGCAGCAGGACCAGGACTTATCCCAGGTGCATGAACTGACTTTTTGGAGCACATTCCCTGTGGTGGGATACCTTGCTCAGCCTTGATACAATGGGGAGGGGCTAGGCTCTCCTTCAGCTTGGTATGCCAGACTTCGTTGACTACCATGGGAGGCCTTACCCACTCTGAGGAGTGGAGGGGGGTAGAGTGGGAGGGAGGTGAGGAGGCGGGATAAGAGGGGGGAGAACTGGGGTTGGTGTGTAAAATGAAAAAAAAAAAAAAAATATATATATATATATATATATATATATATATTAAATAAATAAATAATAAAAAATAAAAAATGCTAGAACCTAAGGTGAGAAGTGTGCACAGCTCCACACAGAGGCCTCCCAGGAAGGGAATGGGAAAAGGATCGAAATCTGGTGGGACATTTCAAACACAAGAAGACCTGCCTGCACACTTCTAGCCTCGCCTCAGAGGCATCCCCCAGGCACATCCTGCCCACCTACGGCTGTCTACACTTGTTCTGGCTGAGTAGGTCCAAGGTCACCTGCAACATGGAAAATAAGCACCTGGACAAAGACTAACTCAGAGGAAGCAGGCTCAGGGGCAAGCTGCCTGAAGAAACCAAAGCCTCCACTCAGCCTCAACTGGTGAGAGACTCCCCAGGAAGCAGCAGGAGCTAGGAACAGTCAGAGCACCAGAGGGACCTGAAAAGTCAAAACAAGATGGGTCTGCTTCCAAGCAGGAAGACCTAAGTTCGATTTCCAGAACCCACAGAAATGACTCCTGTGAACTGTCCTCTTCCTCCACATATGCTCTGTGTGGCATACGTGTGTGCCATGTACACAGACACAAAATGGTAAATACTTTTTGGAAATAGGGTTTCACTACTTAATCCTGGCTGGACTGGACCATATAGACCAGATTGGCCTTAAACTCACAGAGATATCCTTGCCTCTGCTTCCTGAGTTCTGGCATTAAAGGTGTACAGCCAGCACAGCCAGCCAAAAAAGAAAAGGAAAACCTCTAAGATCAGCAAGAAGACTGGAAGAGATGTAAGAAGTTGTCTAGAAAGTACACAGCAGAGAGAAATGTGAAGTGGAGGCCAGTGTCCCATCACAGGGGCACTGAAAGAAACTCAGTCACGTCAGCAACTGATTTTAAAGAGTGCCAGATCCCACACCAAAAGGTAGGAACTTCCAGAGTATGCCAGATCCCACACCAAAAGGTAGGAACTTCCAGAGTATGCCAGATCCCACACCAAAAGGTAGGAACTTCCAGAGTATGCCAGATCCCACACCAAAAGGTAGGAACTTCCAGAGTATGCCAGATCCCAAACCAAAAGGTAGGAAGTTCCAGAGTATGCCAGATCCCACACCAAAAGGTAGGAACTTCCAGAGTATGCCAGATCCCACACCAAAAGATAGGAACTTCCAGAGTATGCCAGATCCCACACCAAAAGGTAGGAACTTCCAGAGTATGCCAGATCCCACACCAAAAGGTAGGAACTTCCAGAGTATGCCAGATCCCACACCAAAAGGTAGGAACTTCCAGAGTATGCCAGATCCCACACCAAAAGGTAGGAACTTCCAGAGTATGCCAGATCCCACACCAAAAGGTAGGAACTTCCAGAGTATGCCAGATCCCAAACCAAAAGGTAGGAACTTCCAGAGTATGCCAGATCCCAAACCAAAAGGTAGGAACTTCCAGAGTATGCCAGATCCCAAACCAAAAGGTAGGAACTTCCAGAGTATGCCAGATCCCAAACCAAAAGGTAGGAACTTCCAGAGTATGCCAGATCCCACACCAAAAGATAGGAACTTCCACATTGAGAGAAACCACTGTTGCCCATCCCAGTGGCTGGAAACATCTCATTGTGCGAAATTCAAGGCAAACTTCCAAGAAGAGTGAGTAGGTCACAACACATGGTTAGGGATCAGAAGAACTCAGCTGCCTTGGAGACATCACTGGAAGCTGGAAGGAACAGAGGTCCCTGCCTTCAAAGCACAATTGTCCCCAGTCTAGAATTTTCAATCCAGAATTTAAGAATCAAACCATGAGTCAAGTGTGAGGTAGAATGAAAGGAATTTTCTGACCTATGATGCCTCCACACAGGCCTCTCTCCAGAAGCTAATTTATACTCTAGCTGGAAGATGGGATCCACCGTGGAGAGGAAGTGGGAGCAGACAGGAGACAGGTAGGGCACCTGGAATTTCAGCTCCCGGGCCCAGCAGAACATCTGCAGTGAACGTTTGTCACGTCACTTTGAGCCTCTGGTCTCAGGCTAGGAATGAATAGTTGAGATTACAGGCCTGTGCCACCCAGTCTGGTTTGATCATAACAACACTGGTGCCCGAGAGGGCCTGGTCCAGACCTGGCTGGGCCACCGTGAGTGGATAAAGTTGCTGGGACCACAGGAGACTCACATGACGTTCCGGTGCCTCCTGCTTCGATGTCCTGAGGGCTGAGGGGCCATCACGTACTTACCACTCTCAGTCCGCCCAGTTACCACTTTGGGGAGATTTTTGTTCGTTTGAGATGAAGTCTGGCTACATGGGAGCCTAGCCTCAGGCTCATGGCAATCCTCCTGCCTCCCTCTAGAGTACAGCACCACTTTTTTGGCAGACTCATAGATTCTAGTACACGGTCTGCCAGAAGCTGCTGGCTTCCCTGCTGGCATGTTTCCCAGACATTCTCACCTGGGCTCCAGTCGCTCCTTCACCCTGGCAATGGAGCGGATGTAGGGTGTGATCTGCTTGGTGATGGTGGTCAGGTAGGCATTCTCCTGCTTCAGCTGGAGAAGGTCATGGAGCTGGGCTGTGGAGCCAACGCCAAAGTGTTGGTTGTTGGTGTTAGACTCTTGCTCCTAAGCCTGGCACCATCTAGAGATCCCAACTGCCAGTGACCGTCTGTGATCAAAAGGAGCAGCATGTGGTGTGGACATCCCACTCAGGATCCTGCCCTCCAAAGCAGGTGTGAGATCCAAGCCAAACACAGGGGGAGAGCAGGGCATGCGCAGACATGGTTAGTGGTGACCGGTTCCCTCCCTCTCCAATGTGAATTAACAGTGAGAGCCACTGCCAGGGACCTTCATAAATCTCCTGCTGGGTAGCTACTCGTTGGTAGGAGACCTCCCAAATCTGAAAGAGAAGAGCGGCATGCTGGTTGAGGTGGGCGGGAGTAATTTCACTGACAGTGTTTCTGCTCTGGGAGCTGCACAGCCGCTCACACCAATCTAGTCCACGTTTCCCAAGAGGAAAGCCTCCAGGCACAGACCCCACAGCATGAGGAGGGTATGGCAGAGCACCACGCCAGATGCTCTCTCCCCTTCCTGCCTTGGGGTAGCCATATGCCTTCTGCAGCCGAGAATTGGTAGAGCTGGGGCAAGTTACCTCCTGGAAGATTGCTCTCATGCCTTCCATGGAGGCATACTCAGAAGCAATCTGTGTGTCCAACAGTAGGGACCTGTGCAGGATGTCCCCCATGATCTCTGCCTTGATGAGCGAGTGGTGCTTGGTGAGGTCTCGGTGTAACTCCTGGACTTGGTCCTTGAGGCTCTGCACCTCTACCTGCAGGCCCTGTTGCAGAATGTAAGTGAGGGCGTAGAATACTGCCAGGTCCTCCGAAGGAGGAGCGGATCTTAGTGAGGAAGGGGTGGGGCCCCACTCCAGTGCAGATACGCAGCCCCTCACCCGATAGGAGTCCTCGAAACGGCGGCAGTGCTCTGTGAAGGGTGTGTCCTCGCCCTCGGCCAGGAGGACCTTCGTGCTCATGGAACGATGTGGCGAGGGTTTGGGGACAGGTGACCCTGACATCTTTCCTACTGGGGAGGGACAGCTGGGAGTCTTCAGCACCTTGGGGCTTGAGCTCCCTGCCAACCTGCCGAGAAAGCCAGTCTGCAAAGGGGAGAGGGCCGGTCTTCCCCTCCCGTAACTCCCTTGGCTGCTCAGGGCGTCACAGTCCCCTCAACCAGCTGCAGTGTAGAACTACTGGAAACTCTCAAGGGTCTCAGGCAAGGCCAAGATAAGAGCGCCCACTTAATTTGGTGATTTCTAAAAGGCTCTCTCCAGCCCTGTCTCTCAGCTGTCTAGGGCTTCCGGCCCCAGCGTCCTCCAGGGCTGTTTCCTGTTTCTCCCTCCCTCTTAGACTGTCGCCTGGCCTAGACATCCAGTGCGGAGCTGGGTGCGCTTGCGACTCAGCAGGGCAGGGTGGTGCGGGAGCCTCTTCCGGTGATCCCGCCCGCCCGCCTGGTTGGCGCTCACGTGTTGGCGACGCCCGCGGTGGACACAGCTCTGCGGGGTCCCAGCAGCAGCAGCGGCTCCAGGCAGCGCGCGAACTCTGCGCGGTGGTCGCTGGCAATCTGGACCGGGGATTGGGTCATGAGCGGCTCTTCCCCGGTGACTCCCGGCCCCGACTCCAGACAGGGCGTCCACACACCTTGCTGCTCTGAGCCGGTCTTAGGCGATGGGGCCGCGTGACGATGCCTTGCAGCCTCTCCATCAGCTCCTGCCGCGGGGGAAGGGCTCAGGACGGGGGTGTGGCAAGGAGGTGGCAGCCAGGGCCGGAGAGAGAAGTGGAGGACACCAAGGCTCTGGGGCTAGTCTGTCATTTTACCTGTCTCCCTTAGAGGCCTCAACCCTCCTCTAGGACTGGTCCATACACAGGCACCGCCCACATCCTTAAGAAGGGAGGTGAGGCTCATGCAGACAGACGCTGCAGTTTGGTGGAATGGAGGCTTATGCTCACTGTCCTTTTAAAGGGTGTTCACTTGTCCCCAAAAGGGCTTGTAGTGGAAGGGAAGAGAAGTCCAGAGACCCCCAATCAGGCCTGCAGGTGATGTGAGACCGGAGCCTCTATGCAGGACGGGTTCTAAGTGGGGAGAGAGGGTCCTGAAGGAGCTGGGGACACTCACATAACCCAGATCCAGAAACTCAGCCTTGCTGGCCAAGCTGAGGAAGGAGGAGCAGATGACCAGGTGAACCTGCAGGAGGGTGCCATGCTCAGTGCTCGGACTGTGGGCTGGGTGTCCAGCCCTACGTACCCTCAACACTTACCTGCAGGGTGGGCAGCAAGGAGGCCAGGTGGGCAAGCTGTCCCTTGAAGGCTTTGTCCTTTTCTTCATATTGGCTGGGGGAAGAGCAGGCTAGGCTGTCTAGGGGAGTGGTGCCTGCCCCACCTGGAGGATATTTGGCTCTGCAGCCCCATATCTTCACAAATGAGCATGTGTGATGTGAGTGTGAGTGTGTGTGTGTGTGTGTGTGTGTGTGTGTGTCCGTATTCATATATGTGCATATTCCTTTGTGTGCCTGTGTGACAGCATGCACATGCACTCATATATCATGTATACATGTACATATGAAGGGCAGAGGTCTACATCAGGCATCTTCCTCAATAACCTACCACCTTATTTTTTGAGACAGTCTCTCACTGAACTTGGAGGTCACCAGTTGGCTAGACTGTGACCAGTGAGTCCCCAGGGCTGAGATTATAGGCATGCCCACTGCATACTGGGGAGTCCTTTGTGTCTTTGTGTTTCTGTGGTAGGGGTTTTTACTGACAACCATCTCCTCAGCTCTGGGTTTTTTGTTTTGATTGTTGAAACAGAGTCTCCTGTATTCCAGGCTAGCCTTGAACTCCTGACCCTCCCACCTCTACCCTCCAAGAGTTACACTTGCAGACAGACATTACGGCTGCTTCCCCCAGCCTTGCAGTTTCCTCCCTGTGAACATGCTGACCACTGTTGGTGGCAGCCACCTGTGTGCCTTGTCTACCGTGTAAGGCAGAGCCAGGTCAGCCATGGCTCAGGCTCAGAGCTGGGAGACGGAGATCAAGTAGGGGCGGGGACTCGCCGTCACTCACCTCTGCACAGCCTGCAGCAGCAGGGCTTTCCTCTCAGCCAGCCTGTCCTGAGAGAGATAGCCCATCACTGGCCTGCACACCTGGCTCTGTCATCTCCTACCATACTGCCGTGGGGCATAGACACAGGCAGCACGCTTAAGACAGGGCCCTGCCATGTGGCCAAAAGGCCTTCCTCCCCTGTGCACGGAACTGCCTGAGGGCCTAGGTGTCTGACCTTAAGTGTCACCAGACTAGGATAGCCTCTGGCAACTCTCCAGGCAACTGTGGCTAACCCAACTTGATGTAACACACCCGGCACTACACTGTAAACTCCACCAGGGTACCGGGGAAGTTACTGACCGCACCCTCACCTGCATGCTGCCAAAGAGGGCATGGATGGCTGCCTCCTCCTCAGCTGCACTGTGCCTCACCTCCTCCACCATGGCCTGTAGCAGCGCAATGGCCTCTTTTGTGGCTGTCTGCAGGGCTTTCACTGCCTGGGGACAGCAGGGTCTCAGCCCCATTCCCGCAGGTTCTCACAGCTCCCACCCCCACCCTGCTTCGGCTGGGTGGTTCCCGCTCTCACCAGCACTGCCTGCTCCAGCCGCTCGCAACCTTGCACATAAGCGGACTCCAGGTCCACACAGTGGGCCCGGCTCTCCCTGTGGAGAGGCACCTAGTAAGACCCGCTCCATCCACGCCCCACCCACTCCCTTTCTGCTCCCTCTACCCACCCCTGCATGTCCCGAAAGCAGCGGATGCACAGCAGCGACTTCTTGTCGGTGGAAAACATGATGTAGGGCTCCGAATGGAGCGCTGTGGAGGGGCGGTGGCGGTGATGATAGCCTAGAGACATTTCCGCCTGGTCCCCACCCCTGGCCACGGTGTGCCTCACTCACTACACTTCTGGATCACGTCGCGGCTGCGCTGGCCCAGGGCTACGATGTCATGCCTTGCGAACATGCGTGCACGGTGCGTTTCTTCGCGGCAGCGTGCGCACAGGGGCTGCCCGCAGGTGTTGCAGAAGTACGTGGTCTCTGCGTCCTGGGGACCAAGAGCTGGCTCAGGCCGCCCTCTCCTCAGGCCAGAGTTCTAGAACTCAACTGAACCCAATAATAGGACCACAGCCACCGCGTGTCACTGAGTGCATCAACCCTAGCCCAGGAAGGTGGTCCGGCTAAATGAAGCTCCTTCCTGCAACCCCGCAGCTGAACTCCAGCATTGTAAAATTACATTTACTGACTCACTTGTGTATGTGAGTGAGTGCCCGAGTGCTGTCCCATGAGAGGAGAGTGAAAGTTGTTCCTCTCCTCCCACTTTGTGGGTTCTGGGTGTTCTCCGTCTGTGCCATCTCCCTGACCCTCCTCACCAGGCCCTTACACACCCAAGTTAAGATGAGGACATTGGGGGCTGGACAGACAGCTCAGCAGTTAAGAGCACTGGCTGCTCCTCTAGAGGACTTGGGCTCAATTCCAGGTGCTCACAACTATCTGTAACTCCTGTCCTAGAGGATACAAAGCCCTCTTCTAGCTTCTGAAGACACCAAGCATCCACTTGATGCGCAGACATACAGGCAGGCAAAACACACATACACATAAAAATTTTTTAAAAAAGATGAGGACACCAAGTGGGTGTAGGAAGGGCAGGACACTGGGAGGAGCCTCAGAGAGGCCGTTCCCAGAGACACTGGGCAGAAACTGAATTGTCAAGCGTTTAAGGAGAGGGCACACACATACCAGGCCTCCTTGGCACTCTCAATGGTGGTGTACATCCTGGCCACGCACTGAGCTTTGGCCCACAGGCAGGCTCACCTAGCATCTTCCTTTGCCAGCTTGGCAAACTAGGCCAACTCACAGGTCCTGGGCTATGTCAGTCTTCCCAGCTCCCACATACCCCATCTCCCCAACAGGAACCAGCTGTGCGCAGAGGCTGCTACTTCAGGGTCTGGCAGCAAGGTGCAGAGTGGTATGGGAGCCAGGGACAGCGAGAGAAGGCAGAAGGAGTGGAGACTACTCACCACTGTTTCCCACCACTGCGATCTCCTGGGCAACTGGAGTGACAACTCAGAGGGGAGGGGCTTGTATGAGGACCCCTGGGGATAGCCGCAGGGCTGAGGCCAGCCCAGGGAAGTGACCATAGCCATGGCTTTGATCCATCAAATCCTACTTATTTTTAAAGATTTTGTTTTTATTTCATGTGCTTTGGTGTTTTGCCTGCATGTATGTCTGAGTGAGGGTGTAGTATCCCCTGGAACTGGAGTTACAGACAGCTGTGAACTGCCATGTGGGTGCTGGGAATTGAACCTGGGACCTCTGGAAGAGCAGCCAGTGCTCCTAACCTCTGAGCCACCTCCAGCCCTGAAGCCTCCTTCTCTTTACACCGGCAGTCAAGGCCATTTCTTCAGAGCTCCCCACCCCCAACTCTCTCCCCTCCTGCCTGTTCTCTTTACTTCTGGGTAAAGGTTTCTCAGCTCTTGCTCAACATGCTGGTCTGAGGCTGTGTGCTCCTGAACTTCCTTCCTGCCATAGGGCCATCAGACCTCTACTGGCCTTTGCATCAGGGCCTGGAAGCCTTGCCTTCAGCTCCCTGCTCTCTCTCCAGCTACTTACAGTTGCACACAGTATTAGCTTTAGCTGTTTAAGTAGCAGGGAGTCCTCAAGGGTCCCCCGGCCTGTGAACTGAACCACTGCTCCCATGAGAGCTCATAACTCCACCCTGACCTGGGGACCCTAAAGTTAGCTCTCCCTAAATTGAATGCTACTATCTGGTTATTTGGCTCAAATCATTTTTTCTGGACCCTGGTTTCCACACCCATATGTATGATGCAGGCATGGTTGGAGGCTGAGGGACCCCAGGCTGGGGACTTCACTGCCCGATCGTTGTACATCGGGCATGCTGTAAGTGTTGGGCACCCACCGCCTCTACTTCCTCACCTGCTTGCTGCATTCCAGGTCACAGTTGGCACAGTGCACAGCCTCCACACCGTCCCCAGAGCTATCCACCAGGAACTGCAGCAGCCGGTCCACCGGTGGGAGCCCGCTAGGACCCTTCACCAGGGTCTGGTGCCTGCAGAGAGGCTGCAGCCAAGATCTGGACACCCTTGCAGGAAACTCTCCACTACCCTTCACATTCCAGGCATGAGCTAAAAATAGCAGTGTCAAGGTAGTGGGGTCTGCTATAAATACAGCAGCCAGCTTGTCCTGAGGGCCCTACCCTGCTCAGTGCGTGTGTGTAAGCCTCTTGTCATATTGCAATGGGAAAGGCCATGCCACCCCAGTGGACCCTCTCATCTCACTGGAACATTTTGAGCTATTTTAGTAATTGTGTTAACCTAAGATTTCTGGGACACGCCCCTTCCAAAGGAGTTGCTGGGAGTGCCCTCACCTCTTCTTCAGCCCTACCCTAGTACCCTGACTCTGGGAAGCTTGTAACGATCATCTAACTGCCTCAGTTTACCTGACTAAGCTACAGGGGTTTGGGGTGGTTCCCATAAGTCTGCTTATGACAGCAGGCTGTTTCCACCTCCTCAGCCTAGGCTCTGAACCTCCCCATCTACACTTGGCCTCTCAACCAGGACTAGAGCCAACTTCACCCTCTCTGGGCTTGGGGCACTTACTGGCACAGCGGACAAGACAGGCGGCCATCAGTGGCCCGGCCGCGCAGGCAGCCAGCGCAGAAGCCGTGGAAGCAGTCCAGCAGGCATGGGCGCTCGTACTGTGCATGGCACAGTGGACACACGAGGGGATGGCCACTCGCAGCATCCAGGGTACCCAGGCCCTCCAGAGGCGCAAAAATTGCTCCAGACATTTGTGTGGATTGACAGCTCAGGACAGTGACTGGGATTCCTGGGGCCCAAGCCACCTCCCTCCTACCCAGCCCTCCTAGACAAGACTTAGCTAGTGGCTTTGGGATGCTGGGATGCTGGTAGAGCTCCAGCAGGGACAACGGGGTGGGGGGGAGGACTGTTTGGAGAGGGGCCCTGCCACTGGTCACCCACCTCTTTCACAGTTCCTCTGCTGTGGCTCTGCTGGGGAGTGGTTGGCCCTGGAAGGTCAGGTCGCCAGGCTGGGCAGTGCCTCCTCCCCTTGTCACTTCTCCCACCTCCTCTCCCTCCCACCCTTTGCAATTCTCCGCCCTATGTCCTCTGGGTGACCGGGAGTGAGGTCCCTTGGTGCTCTTTCCTCAAGGTCTTGCTGCTTTGCTAAGCCTGGTCCGAAGTCTCACCGCTCCACCCCGCCCAGAAGCAGGGAACACGGTTGCACGCGGGGACGGTCCCAGACACCACTAGACCTCTCGGTGAAATGAGCGCAGAGCAGAGGTCGAGGATACCGGCTCCCGGATCTTCAGCCAGCCGGACCAGGCCTCCCTGCTTAAGCTGGAACTCTCTGATTCCTGACCTGAGAGAGAACAGTGGTCTTCACAGCCCCGTCTCCCCCATGGCCGGCTGGGGGCTCCAGAGAGCAGCAGACGGCCCACAACATTCTAGGACTGAGATGAGGGTGCGCTTTGGGGTTCTCCGCCTTCCTTAGGTGGTGTGGTGCTCAGTCAGTTACCGAATTCTCTGAGCTGGTCTCCGTATGATGGGGTGAGACTTGCATGGATCAAGGCATGTGAAAAGCCCCATGTTTGAAGAGGGTTGGGACCAAAGGGCCCCTCTGACCTGGCCTGTTCATCCAATGGTCTCTCTCCAGTGTACCCGCCCTTCCTAAACAGCATCCTTAGCTTCCACTTTCTCATGTTTTCCTAAACTCCTTGACAGCAGCTCATTTTGCTCCTTTTCCAATAAACCGAGTCCAGAGTTTGACCCCAGAAGTCTTACTCACTGGCTAGAAAAAAAAGAAAAAAAGATAAAAGGAGATGGCACAGAGATGAGGCAGAGTTTGCCAGAAGGGAGTAAATTCTCTGCAGAATTACCCGTTCTCCTTTCTGAAAAGTTCCTATTATGTTGTTTATTTGTGAGCGTGTGCGGGTGTGTGGAGATGGCAGGGCAGCTTGCAGGGGTCAGTTCTCTGCTTCGTCTATACAGGTCTTGGGATTGAACCTGTCATCAGGCCTGGCTGCAAGTGCCTTTACCGGCTGAGCCATCTTGCTGACCCTATCTCTGTTGTTTTAAGGGCTTTCCTAGCTCTGGATGATTTATGCCCAGTCATAATTGTTACAATAGCAATCAAAGAGATAATGCTTAGAGGCCAGGATGCTTTCCTTAAACTAGCCTCAGGTAGTTTGTTCCTGATACTGATGTAAGTTAAAAAAAACAAAAAGTTACAGAGAGAGAGAGAGAGAGAGAGAGAGAGAGAGAGAGAACACAAACTGGGAGTATGCTTTGTTAATAAGTGATCCAACAGTTTCCAAGTAGGAAGTAGATGTCCTAAAGATGTATTTATTTGTTTCTGCTTTATGTATATGAGTGTTTGCCTGTATGTGTGTCTGCGCACTACATGCATGCAATGTTGGTAGAGGCCAGAAGGGGGCATTGGATCCCCTGGAACAGGGAATTACAGTTGTGAATCACCATGTAGGTGCTGGGACCCCCCCTCCGCCCCCTCCCCCACCACTGTCCTCTGCAGAAGTGCTCTTAACCACTGCACAATTTCTCCAGCCCAGTTTTTGTTTGTTTTTGAGACAGAGTCTCATTATGTAGCCCAGGCTGCTCAAACTTTGGATCTTTCTGCCTCCACTTCCTGATTGCTGGGATTATAGGAGTCATACCACCATGAAGACACTGGATATTGTTCCTGACAATGTGTTGTGTTTCTTTAATCCATGTGTTTATATGTTTAATGAGCATCTACCAGTGGCTGGATACTGTGCAAGGCATTGGGACATAGGAGGGAGCACACCAGCCAGCTTAAGTATACAAATAACCACAGCAATGACAGACGGTGTTAAATGTAAATACTATTGTGATAAGGGGTGTGTGGCAGAGAGCAGGTGGGAGGGAGCGGGGCTTGGGGCCACACTAGTGAATCAGAGGCAGAAAGGAATACTGAACTTGAGACTTCAGAGGCCAGGAAACATTTCAAGCAGAGGTTAAAGCAGGTGCAAGGTCCTGTGACCTTGACTAAATTAAGAGAAAAGACTAGAGTGGATGGAGATGAGAGAGGTAATATGGGATGAGATGAGACCCAGGAGAATGCTGGGAGACCTGAAGAATGCTGGGTACTGGAAGCCCTGGTAGCAAGCCTGGCAAGAAGGAGGGAATGACAAGTGGTGTCAGGTCACTAAGAGATTCAGGAGGAGCAAGATGGAGAACTGGGGCTGCAGAGATGGCTCAGCAGTTAGGGGCACTGGCTGCTCTTCCAGAGGTCCTGAGTTCAATTCCCAGTACATGGTGGCTCACAACCATCGGTAATGAGATCTGGTGCCCTCTTCTGGCTTGTAGGCAAATATGCAGGCAGAATAACTAACTAACTAACTAACTAACTAACTAACTAACCAACCAACCAACCAACTAACTAACGATGGAGAACTGACATGGTAGTTAGCAGAGGTGGTCAGGTGAGATCTTTGTGGAGCTTTTTTTCAACAGAAAAAGTGAGGAGACTGAGGACAACCTCAGAGCTATCCCCTACCCCAGGTTTTGTGCAGAGGGAGGGGGAGGGTGGTACGTGAAGGGACATGGAGTCATGGCCTAGGAGATGTTGGAGGCTGGTTAGATGGTGATGGGAAGGGTCCAGAGGAAAGGGAGTTGGCGTTCTTGGGCGAGGGGAGACCTGCAGGATGGATGATGTCTTCCATGAGTAGTGGCTGGTGACACCTCTTCTAAAGCAGCAGGCAGAAATGCAGAGTCTGGGGTGTGGCTGTTGCCAGAATGAAGGTGGCTGTGAAGGCTGGGTATCTGCATGGCCAGAGCAGTCATTACCTATGAGGAAAGGTTGGCTAAGTTCTAGTCAGTAAATGTCACCCTGCTAATGCAGCAGGGTCACAGCCCAGGGAACCTGTAGCTGAAATATAATGAGTCTGGGCTGGTAAGATGGCTCAGAGGGTGAAGATGCTTGCTGTCAAGGCTGATGCTCTGAGTTACACACACACACACACACACACACACACACACACACACTTATTATTTAAAGCAGCTTTTTTGTTGTTTTATTAATAAAAATGGTCAGGAGTTAGATGTTAGGGTAAAACCTGATAGATCCACAGAGCAATGGAGAAAAATGACCAGCAACCTTTACTCTCCATGCTTCCACACTCAAAAGAGCCACATCTCCTTTGGCCTGTCCTTATTCCTCTTGTGTGTCTATCTCCTCTGAGTCCACCAGAAAACTCTATCATCCACTCCAATCAGCTGAATGTGGACTCCACCCTCTAAGCCAAGGCCAGACTCCATTGGTGGTTTTAGAGCAAGAACACAAATCTCCTGCAACATTTCCCCCCTTTTGTCTAAATAAAAAAGAAAGGTTTTAACTCTAACATAGTAAAACTATGTACAATAAGAACAATTATTAGGTAAAAATTACATTCATGATGACCAGTTCATTTGTATTTGGTAAATTTAGAGAAAATATTCCATTATCTATCCTCTCTTGGTGAGACCAAAGTTTTGTACTTAATTGAATGTCTATTATAACTAAGGAAAACTATAACTATCTAGTCTTCAACCTCGTCAGAGATCTGAGAAGGATATATTACCTGAGTAAACAAGAAGTGCTGAGCAAACAACTTTCAAAACTATTGAAATGACAGAGACAGCTGGCAGCCTGGACAGTCACCCGAGGTTCCTCTGCAACATTGGGACGTCCATCTTTGGCCTACAGGACTAGAATATCTGACACACTTCTTGTGAACCAGAAAAATTTGAAGGACTAGCCTACCTTGGGTCTTGGCAAAATTTAGCTATTGCTTACTTTTGTGTCCTGCTTGTCCAGTTTGAACAGCATAAAGTCAGCAGTTGAGGTAATGGCAGTTTCTTGCCCAGTGGCTCACTTTGCCACAAAGAAAGCAAACTCGATATGGAGGCTCTTCAGTGCCCATCATCTTTTTTGAAGTAAATTGGTGCTTCCAGGAGAAGACATGCCTCACTGTCATGAAAAGCCTTATGATATTAAAATATTTTAAATGCCATATTCTGTAAGCCTTTGAAGTGTTTGAAGACCATCTATCTATTTAAAATATATCTCTGTTTGACCTTGAAAACATACCTAACATGACTATAAGTTTGATTGTTACAGATGACTAACTACTAACCTGTCTTTATTATCCTAATAGCTTTCAAGGACTAGAACTTTACATTTTTAAATGAGCTGCATAGGTACAATACTTTAAACAAGAGTAGAAACATATATATAGTATAATAAAAATCAGCTTAAATTTGTATCACTATACAAAAATATCTTAAAAAAGAAGAGACACACATATATATAGCATAACAAAAATAACCATAAATTTGTCTCAATATACAAAAATCTATACCAATGTAAAATATTTGAGACTAGTAGTTGCATTTTGAGTTTAAAAATAGATTGAATAATCTACCCTTTTATCTTATTATTCCTATATCCCCCTTTTTTCTTTTCAGAACAAGATCCCTGAGTGTAATCTCCTTTGCTTAGTTTCTTCCCTGCCCATGGCCAATAACAACTTGTCACCAGCCCCTGCTCCCCCATATGATGATAAACATCCATAACCCACCAAATGACCAGAAATCACCCACTCCACCTCTTGGGAATGTGGGTGTCATGTTCTTAAAATTACTTCCTGTTGTCTGGGAGCAATGCCATTTTTAGGGGTCCCTGAGAAAATTGAAATAATGATCAAGTCCTGGGAGAGCTAGCTGTTGTCCAGTCTTGGTGTGATGAGAAAGTGCAGGGCTTATCTGAAGGCCTGT